>NC_056729.1:1541970860-1542113360 GCF_019279795.1 Protopterus annectens | reverse complement strand
TGATAAGATCATATCATTCTCTATAGGAGATATTATTTTAGCTGGTGACTTTAATTGTATACTACATGAAAGTGATACTACTACTATAGGGAAAAGAAGAATTACATCTTATGCAAAACATTTAAATGATTTTGCTAATTCTTATCATTTGAATGATATTAATAATCAGATAGATTCAAAATCATTACCATACACATTTTTTTCTAACAGATACAAAACTTATTCAAAAATAGATAGGGTCTTTATTTCTAACCAGATGGTAACAGATTTAATTAATTCCAAAATCATTTCATGTCCTATATCTGATCATAATTCAATTGTTTTTGAATTCATGATAAAAATACTCATAATGTTCAGATCAAAAGGATACCAGCATACTTAACTCAACTAAAAGACTATAAAGAATATATACTTTCAGAAGTAAAACATTTTTAGACATAAATAATACTCCTGAAGTCTCCATTGTTTATGTTTGGGATGCCTTAAAATCATATCTATATGGACAAAGTATCAGATGGTATAATAATTAAAGGAAATCTTGGGATAAGGAATTGTTAGATATTCAAAGTAAATTAGACTCCTATAAACATAACAATAAAGAAAATATTATAGACAAGAAAGTTATTGAAGAAATAAACAAACTAAATGAGAAATACAAAGACATTTTATAGGTTCATAGGTTCATAGGTTCATACTAGGCTATCTGCCCGAGGGCATTTACAAGCCTAGCCCATAGTTTTGTGGCTTACGCCACCCCTTTAGTATGGGGAACTATACCCATTATTTTGCTGTGCCTCTGTTGAGCAGTGACACTGAGGTAATCCCTGGGGTATATCTGCGATCTCCCATCCATTGGTCAAGATTTCTCTTGAACAAGGCCAGCGAGGTGCTCTGCCTCACATATACCGGGATTTTATTCCACAGCATAGGGAGTCTTTGGGTGATGAATCTATCCCTCCAGCGCGTCCTATTAATAGCCGTGTCGAGGTTTAAGTCTCTCGCCCTTGTGGCTCTGACGGATCTAGATTTTTTGAGGTGAAGCATATTCATCAAATCTGGGTTTGACATGGCCTTGTATGTTAGGCAAAGGTCACCTCTGAGCAAGCGGTGCGACTGAATAGAGCTGGAGTTCTTTCAGTCGGGCAGCATAGGACAGATGTTTGAGACCCTTTATCCTTTTGGTGAGGAACTTTTGTGGCCTCTCCAGCTGCTGCAAGTGTCGGGTCAGATACATTCGAATGGGGCATTGTACTCAATCATTGGTCTGATGAGTGATGAGTATAGGGAGACTATGACCTCCCTTGATCTAGATGAGAATCCCTTCATGATAAGGTGGGCAATGTAGAAGGTCTTCCTAACTACTTTAGCTACATGGGTGTCGAATGACAGACTACTATCAACCTGGGTCCCCAGGTCCCTGATAACTTCTTCTATGCTCAGTGGATTGCCACCTATTTGGTAGTTAGGGGTAACCTTGTTTTTCCGAAGGGTATGACTATGCATTTTTGGCATTTAACTTTAGGCCATGGCTCTGGCACCAGTTATCCGTTTCTGTGAGACCCTTCTGAAGGATATCTGTGTCAGATGTGTTTTCTACTATGGCCCAGTTTGCAGTCATCTGCAAACTTTGTCAGCCATAACCCTCCTGTGTTTGCTTGTACTTTGGAAAAGTAGATGCCAAACAAGAGTGGGCCCAGGACTGAGCCCTGTGGTACACCACTTGTGACAGGCTTTGAGTCTGACATGGCGCCAGCAACTCTGACCCTGTGGGTTCTGTCACTCAGCCAGTTTGCAACCCATCTTGTGATGTATGGGTTAACATTTAAGCTGATGAGTTTTCAATGATACCCGAGTGGGGTATTGTATCGAAGGCCTTCGCCAGATCGAGGTAGGCTGTATGGACTGCCTTTCCTCATCAATGGCTTTGGTGACTGTTTCAAAAGTCAACCAAGTTTAGAAGGCATGATCTGCCTTTGACAAAGCCAAACTGGGATGGATCCAAAGTCTGCAAATTCCTATGTCTTTATTTATGAGGTCCATTATGATCCTCTCCATGGCTTTGCAGATAAGGCTTGTCAAGCTAATGGGCGGTAATTTCCAGGGTCGGTGGAGGCACCGCCTTTGTGAAGTGGGACCACAGTTGCAGTGCGCCACTCCTGGGTACGTATCCAGAGGTAAGACTATGATTAAACAGCTGTCCTAGCTGTGGGTTTAATTCCTCGTTGAGTTCGTGGAGCACACAGCCGGGGACACCATCAGGTCCCATGGATGCTGTGTTTTTGCTTTGGAGAGAGCAGTTCTCACTTGGGCGTTGGAGATGTTTGGGGGCTGCAATCGCTTGGTATAGATATCTCTCCTTTTGGGGAGGGGAGAAGTTTGCACTGAACCTGTCAGCCAGTATGTTGGCAATGTCTGTAGGATCAGTAATCTTCACATCATTTTGAACTAGTTCTGAGCATATCTGGGAGGTTCCTCCCAGGTTTCTAACATAGCTAAAGAAGGCCTTATGATTGTCTTTTGAGTCTTTAGCTATTTTTCTCTCAAAATTTGCTTTGGATGATTTTATGAGAGCTCTTAGTTTTTACTTATAGTGATCAAGGGTGTCTTACCTTTTAAGGATTTTGCTCTATCTTGTAGTAGCTTCCTCCTTTTGTTGTAGAGTTTGTTTATGGCTGGGGTCCACCAGACTGGACGCTTGCCTTTGGTACAAAGAGTCTTTGTTTTGCTTGGGATTGCCTTATCCATGCAGTCCTGCAGGTGCTGGTAGAAGGCATTTGTAAGTGATTCAGCGGCTTGAGTACTGTTTTCCGCTCGGGGCCTTAAAGGAGACCACACTAGTCTTTAGAAGTGTGAAGTCGGCTTTCGAGAAGTTCTTTACTGTGGTCTTTTTATTTCAGGTGGGGTGGGATGAGGACCTCCAGCGAGATTAGTTTGTGATCTGATCTCACCAGTGAGGGGTATACTTCGGTGTTGAACATTGTGCTCCCATGTTCGTGATGATGAGATCAAGTATGTTTTCTCCTCTTGTGGGATGGTGACTAGTTGTTCCATGGCATTTGAGTTTATGAATTCCAGGAACTTTTGGGCTAGGGTGTTTGGGCTTGAGTAGTGTTCCCAGTCTATATTAGGGTAATTGAAGTCACCTAGTATGATGGTGTTTGGTGATACATTTATCCCTCTAGTGTTTTCAGGAAGGCCATGTGAGGTTCCTGAGTTTGTGAGGGTGGCCTGTAACATGCTACAATTTGCAGAGCAGTCTTGCCTATGGTTAATTGCACCTGGATGGTCTCCGATGCATCGTGCGTTGCCACCAGTCTTGAGGTGTGGGTGTCTTTGATGAATATGGCTACCACTCCTTTCTTGGTATTGTCCGGATTTTGGGGCCGGAACGCATGATAAGAGGTAAAACCTGATAGTGCTGGGGTGCTCTCAGGAGCCTTGAACCAGGTTTCTGTCACTGCACAGACATCGATGTTCTCCATACTGAGAAGGGCCTCGAGTGCGTGCATTTTGAGATTTAGACTTCTGGCATTGAGCAGCATTACCCTTAGTTTTTTTCCTTTTCTGTGTTCTAGGGTGGTAGGTTTAGAATTTGAGCCTTGCCTAAAAAAGGCACTATGGGTGTGGCAAGAGCCTTTGCCAATATCCGAATCCCAGGGTGACAGGTGCAAGCCGTCCTTTGAGCAGCGTGGCTTGTCCAGCATGTCATCCCAGGCAGACAGACATTGGATCCCCTTTGAATGACACCAGAGTTTAAGCCAATTGTTAAAGCTGATCATCTTATCTCTGTATTGTGGCATCATTCTTGGTGAAGGTAGGATACTGCTCAAGGTCAGGGTCATACCTGCCTGGGCTACATAATCAGAGAGCTCCTCAATGTCTCTTTTCATGTAGTCCAAGGAGGTGCGTCTCAGGTCGTTTACACCAGCGTGGACAATGACTGAGTCGTATTTGTACCTGCTGTTGAGAGACCTGAGTGCTTGCGTTATGTGGCGGATTCTAGCACCCGACAGGCAGCTTACTGTGACCTTCTCCTTACTCAGTCTGGTGAGCGGGACGTCAGTGTGTCTGACTATGGAGTCACCAATGACTAGTGTGTCTGGCATTGTGTTTGGCCTTAAGGGCTGTGACTGTTTGACACTCTGACTGTGAGGTCTATGTGTTGCAGGTGTTGTGTTCTGAGGTGGTGGTTGTTTGGGTGTCTGCTTTGGTGGCCTCTGCTGTTTTGGTAGATTTTTGATCAGAGCCGCCGAGTATGTCTTTGTGTGTTTATGTGTATGATTTGAGGTTGTGATGGTACTATGTGAGACTGGGTCTATAGTGTGTGTGGTAACCTTCTCCTCCTGACTGGTCTTGCCAGTCCTATGTTGAGAGAGCTCAGCCTCCAGTTTGGCCGTATAGTTGCATCTCTCGCATGTATTTGTGTTTTGTGGGAGGAGGAGAGGGTTGTCTGTGTACATGAGGCAATTGTAACATTGCCTCAATATTCCCAGGTTCACCAGCTGAGCAGGAGAGGACACTAGCAACTGATCCCTCGACATGCTAGGACTAGACAAAAAAACTTTAAAAGAGATTCCGGGGGATGTGGGTGACCGAGAAATGGGGTTTTGCCTTTTGGTGTGCTATCTATAAGAGTGCCGTATCAAGGTAATAAGTACTGTAGGAGCAAGTGCTAGGTTTAACAGATAGAGAATAGTCTACTTGGAGTCAAGTAGAGATGATCTTTTTAGGTATTAGAGAAAGTGCTAGTAACTGGGATGCTTAAAGGTAAGATTGAAAAGAATGCACTCTGCAGTGTGCACTAGAGAAGTTAGATATGAAAGTAGGTAACTTGAGTTTTACCTGTTTAAAAAGTTAAGGTTTAGTGGAGAGTTACTATTTTTAAAACAGTAAGATGGACTGAAAGGGGTGGTTACTTTTGTATTTTGGTGCTATGAAATACTGTAGGATGGCCAATAAATTTAAATAATTGAAGGGGTGGGATTTCAAAAGTGATGGTTTTGTGATTACTCACATAAGCCAGTGAAAGTAGAGAGAAATGAGATATATGGTCAGATTAACATAAGAGGCGGGCAACTAGAAAGACAGTGGTATTTAACAAGACAACTTAAATGGGTGGGAGGGAAAAATTCTGCTTGACTTAGAACAGAGAGAGCTGTGGTCTCTTTTGAAGTTTTAATATGCTGTTTAAAACAGAATGCAAGCAAAACACAAGATAAAGAAAACAAACTACAGTATTCAAAATATAGAAAGGCAGTACAGAAATACAAAAAATAACAGCAAACTAACCTTTCCTTCACAGCAAAGTGTAGCAGAGTCTGGATGAGCCTTTTAACTCATAAAGTTAAAATAACTTTAGAGAAATACAAGTTTTTGTCTTATTCAATAAGCCCCAAATACTTACATAGACTTAAAAATAAAACAAAAAGGTTGAATAAACAAAACCATATCAAAGAAATCTTTTCTCTAAGGAAAAAGAAGAATGTTTCTAGTATACCAGAAATACTAGATGAATTTAGAAATCACTTTCACAAAATTAACCATAATAACATTAACATGGAACCTAAAGATAAAATAAAGGAGTTTATAACCACAAACATGAATAAAAAGCTTAATAAACAACAGATTAAACTATTGGACAAAAGTATTTCATATACAGAGGTTATTACACAAATAAATAAACTTAAATCAAACAAAGCACCGGGTAATGATGGTATTATACCAGAGATATATAAAATCCTTTCTAAAAGTACATATTCATTAATACATAAGGTTTTTATTTTGGCCCAAACTGAGTTAATAACCCCCCCATCTTGGCAATATACATTTATTTCGCCAATTTTAAAACCTAATACAGATCCAACTAGATGTTCTTCATATGGCCCATCTCATTACTTAATGTTGATTATAAAATGTTTATGAGTATCTTTGCTGATAGATTGAAGACAATCATTCCTGGCATTATAGATATAGATCAGACAGGCTTCATTGTAAATAGAAATACTTTTGATAATATAAGAAGAACTTTAACATTAATAGATTTTGCAAATAGGAAAAAGAAAGATTTAACACTTATTAGTCTTGATATAAGTTCAGCATTTGATTCAGTAAGTTGGGACTATCTGTTTACCTTAATGAAGTGCACAAACTTCTCAGATGCATTTGTAGATCTAATTGAGCATTTATACAAAGGAACGTTGGCTTATATTAAGGTAGGAACATATGTTTCACAAAAATACTCATTCTTAAAGGTACAAAACAAGGATGTCCACTTTCTCCACTATTATTCACTTTAGTAATGGAGCCTTGGGCTAATTTGATCAGAAACAGTACTGACATACAGGGTTTTGAAATAGATAAAAATACAACATCCAAAATTCAACTTTTTGCAGATGATGTTCTAATTACATCAGCAGGATCTAATTCTTCTATGCAGTCTCTATTTGAAAACATGATGAATTTTAAAAGTATTTCTGGTTTAATATTCAATGAAGAAAAAACTAAAATACTACCTATATATACACGAAAAAATATTCTCATTAGTGATTTTACTAAATATGTACCCAATTCAGGTCAGATAACTTATTTAGGTATATTACTATCTAAAGATATTAAATCTATTATATATAATAATTATAATACCTGTTTTCTTAATATACAAAATCTTTTTAATACCTGGAATAATATGTTTTTTACTATGGAGGAGAGACTTATAATTATTAAAATGATAATATTCCCCAAGATTTTATACTTAATACAATCAATAATACTTCCACCTACAAAAATAATTATCAAGAAACTGAATACACTAACGTTAAATTTCCTATGGGCACCTAATAGACCTAGGATTGCATTAAAGAAACATTCTAATAGCTGGTCTCAAGGGGGTATTTCTTTTCCAGACTTTAATTTATATACTATCTCTTCTATTGTAAAAGTTATTACTTTATTAATAGATCAGTCATATGTCGCAAAATGGAAAGATTATTGGGAGCTAATTAGTATGCACTTCATGAAAATCTCCTTAACACATAAAAATATGATTGTAAATAACTCCATGTTATGGTTACTAAAGGAATTTTGTACTTCACCTATTACACCTAAACATATGGTTTGTTACCCATTAAATATTATTATTAGTTATCGTAACTTTATATTCATGCACCCTAAGTATAGGGAATGGAATTTTATTGTATTCCTATAATGCATACTCAGGGTATGCTTTTGTCATCTACTTCTGAAGGAACTCATTTAGCTATAGATAATGATCTAAAGTACTGGTATCAGTTGATATCTGATAATAAAGTTAAAAATCTAGATTTTTAAAACAAGAATTTGATCTAAGAGAAACTTGCTGGTTAGAGGTTCAGACCTTTAGACAACATCTCATTAATAAAATAGATCTAATGTCTATAACAGTTAAAGAATCTATTCCAACACTGATTGATTACTTGATATTAAATTTACAACATAAAGTTTCTGATAAAGGTAAACTTTCATACATACATAAAATTATCAGACAAGAAACTTTTACAGTGTAGATTCATACTGGAATTATTTCACTTCTATTAATGGGGACCCACCAAATCAACAAGATAAACAATATATATTGGAATCTGCTTATAGAACTATGTCTTCCATTGTCTGGAGACTTTATACATGGAAATTTTTACATAGATCTTTTATACACCTTTGATGATGAATAAAATAAATAATAAAGATAATTTATGTAAGAGATGTAATGTAGAAATTAATGCTGACTGGGCTCATATGTTTTATGACTGTATAAAATTGAAAGAATACTGGAAGTCAATTAATGAATTTTGCAGGCTCTTTTACAGATAATTTCATTATTTCTAAATCTCTTATATTATTCAACACACCTGTACCTCAAAGTGTTAAAAGTTTAAGCTTCCCTTGTTATGGTCTATTCTAGCAGTGGCTAGGAAAATAATAACTAGAAATTGGATTTCAGATACACCTCCTTCGTTCAATGAATTTAAAATGTTATGAATATAGTGTGCCATATGGAAATAAACACAATTAGGACAAGAACAAATAGAAAAACATCTTATTATATTGTATGGGATAATTTACAAAATTTGTTAAAAAAATTTTAATTTCAATAGCATGGTATTTTAGTTTAATTAATTGATCTGATTGTAGTGGATGTCTTTGTAAATACTTTAGTTGTTTTGTTGAATGTTATAATAATACCTATTTTTAATTACTTGTATAAAATTGTTATGATATTTCTCTAATATGTTAAAACAATAAACTTGTTTTGAAAAAAAAAAAAGAAAGTTATGTTTATCTAATGAGCATAAGGTTCCTTGCTAATGTGTATAGATCAGTAACTAGAAACTCCAGTTCATTTAGAAAGATTCTTCAAAACATTGCTTCTTGTTTCATGAATAATAAAATACTGAATTGCTCTTCTGTATGAAGTTTCACATGTCCCTAAATTCTGCTTACATGCCTATGTATCCATCAGTTTCTCTTACTACAGTGCGTCAATGTATGAAGTGAATCCTTCACATGAGGTCCCCAACTATTTTTTTCTTCTGACCTGCAAATGGAGTTTTGGGACAGAACAAATTCATTTCCATCAGAGCTTCTACTAGACGGATACATGGCATGTTCCCACTGACCAAGGATAGGCACTCCCATCCTCCATGCCTCATCATCAACCCCACAACCTGCTAAGTAAACTCAGATTGCCTGTGCTCTTCTCAGGATTTTATAAATTCATGTCACTGGTGCGGCAGAGGAATTGAATTTGTGTCTTTTGGAGTATAGTAATACAGCATACCTCAAATATAATTTCTAGAATATATGTTTACTGGTGGCAATTACTTCAGCACTAGAATTTCTAAGGTTCAAGCCTTAATTCTTAACATTGCTATAGACTTTCTTTTACTTTCCAGAAAGATAAGAGTATATCCTTAAGAATTACAAAAAACAAGTCTTTATATTATGTCAGCTTTTCTTATGGATTTAAGGACGAGGGAGTAAATCTTATTTCCCGTTCCCTTGTAAAGATACCTCACTGTCTTTCTTTTGTAATACATAACTGAGCAAGTAAATCAGCCTTTAGTGGGTTAATAAATAGCAAGAGAAGCAGAAACTATCTTAAAACTCATTCCCTCCAGTACACCTCTTTTGAGTGTGTACCTTTAACTCCAAGTGGGCGTGGCTTCAGCCTTTAAAAAATGAAGTTATCACCTTACAATTCTCACAAAAAGTCATTGACATAGGTCAAACATCAATACAACTGTTTTCCATCATGTATGCTTCAAGATAAAATATTCTGATACCTTGTATGTAGCATAGTTTTGCAATTATTAATGCAAATATGAACAAACAATATTTGACGCCTAGAGGCGCAGTAGGAGGTAACTGCAGATGCACCTGGAGACGTCACTCGGATGAATCTGTTCAGCTTCCAATCTTCTCCCCCAAACAGCAAAAGAAACAAAGGAGATATATTACACTGAAAGAACAAAGTCACTTATTTATTTTGTGAAAGGAGAACAATGTCATTCACTTACAAAGAAGACCCTTTCCAAATGTTTAGCATTTTGTATTGTGTGCCTTGTTGGCAAATTTGACACTACTTTGATTATGGAGGTTAGATTCTGGGCAACAAGATCAGTAGCATTTTTGATGTTTCATTCCAGAGTATTTTGAGATTCCTACTTGGACTTCACTTGACATATTTATTAAACATTATACAATATATTGGAAAATGGATTTTTCTTCTTAAGACAGAATGAATTTTGATTCTGTGGTCACACAAGTTATTCTGCAGACATTTCACCCACTGATATGACCAGAGATCCTTATGATAAGCAAATTACAGTTGTGTGGTTGTACCAAAACAGTGGCTGTTTAAATAAAAGATTGGATAGGTTTTTACCCTCTTTCCCATGGTTTTGCATGGCTTATATAGTTTAGCCTACTACAATCTGTCTAGCTTGCTTTTGATCAGTGGGTTTGAATTACCATATTTACAAAAAAGGACTGTTTAGCAAATGTAGAATATTATGCTTATTGATTATGTTATGCATTTCTTTACATATGGAGATATAACAGCAAAGCACTGCAGGAACCAAAGACCCTTCTGTAGAAAATGTAAAAAAATATCCAAACAAAAAGCAGCAGGGTCACCACGACAAAAAGCATAAAATAATTTATTAGTAACAGGATAAGCGCTTTCAGAAAACAATTTCCTTCATCAGATCCTACCATTAACTGACATGCATATAACTATATATACTACTTTTAAAATGTCATAAGCCAATCAGCAGAACTGAAATTGCCCATGCAATTTCCTGGTGAATCACAAAACAGCAGATGTCATTTCCTGATACATCATAACCTATTCTCAAAACAAATAAATATACACATATGTGAAAACACATACTAAAATAGATATAAAATATAAACGCATATAAAGGACATAACCATAACACATAAAAAATGTATAAAACTTCATAAATGTGTTTAACATAACCAGATCACAGTCTCTGAGCTTTCAGCACAGGTTTTAAAGGAACAAAAGCATTTAAACCTGGCAGAACATGTGCACGCAGTTCTGCTATCCAATATGTTTGCCTTACCTCAGTGGCATTTTGCAAATCTCCACCCCTAATATTATTGTTTATGGTATCTATAACCATAAAGGAAAAGCTATGATAAGAGTAAAGTGCTACATGTTGAAACAAAGCATTGTGCTCTAAATTGTTACATATAGCCTATTGATATTGTACAATTAGTCATTTAAACATCTGGTTCATTTTACCTATATAAAATAAGTGCAATGGTTGCACTTACAATATATATCACATTTCTAATAGTGCATGTAACATATCTTTTATAAAAATAAACACTATGTGTACTTGGATGTGAAAATTTATTTCAAATATCAATAAAAGGACATGCTTTGCATCTTTTACAAGGGTATGTACCTTTCTTTTCTAATGGAAATCTAAAACTTTGTGTATTAGTTGGTCTGTAACATAATAGGTCTTTCATGTTACTGTTCCTTTTATAACTGAAGCGAGGTACAGAGTCAACTATATTCCCTATCTGTTCAGCCACTAAAAGCATTTTCAAATTATTACGTATAATGTTACAAATATATCTACTGTCACTATTAAATCAAGCACAAAAGAACACCTAATCTGCTGTAATTATAATCTACCAATTTCTATACTCATTAGCTATGAACACTTTGTTTCTGAGTGTGATTAAAAAGAGGCCATAGTAAAATATTTCAGCTTACTTTACATGAATGTAGACTAATCCTACAAAGCCAGACTAATGACTGATAAACTTGAGCAAGACAATAGTGGCAGTCTTTTACCTACAGCAGCCCCCACAGCCAGCAATTAAAGCAACATCATTGACTGTGTGCATGTCCAAGGTCTCATTGCTTTAAAGCATAAGAACAATGGTGGTGATTATGATAGTGATGATGATGCTCCAGCCTCTCCCCTACCCGCATTCTCACACAACCTTGCTTCCCTAGATGAATTCCTACATTTAATCCACCCCCTAAAGCCTGTTGTCCAATTATAAGCACTCCTGCCTCCATACATCCAATCAACACCACAACCCCACCCATTACTACACTAGCTTCACCTTCTACTGCCCAGTCCACTACCCCTACCTTTTAGAACTCAAATTACACCATGTCACTAAAATTGGACTACTGTCTCCCTAACCTGCTTTTAACATTATATATCAGTCTCCTAATCTACATTACGTCCCTAAACCATTTCCCAACCCCTGCAACAATTACACACTCTACTTTTCCTCTACATCATGACAACACCACAAAAAGCTGTAATAACATATCAGCTAGCCTAATTCATCACTTTATGCTTCTCTCAAAAGTAAAAATCCTTCCAGATGCAGCCACTGGTAAATCTACCTTCTACATAATAGTTTGCAACAATAAATCTGCCCAATACCTCAAACATCATCTCTCCAAGCAACACACTCCAACTCTGTGTGGGGGACATCCACCCCAACCCAGGGCCCCCAACTACAGCTTCCTTTGCTAAAAGCCTAAACATTAAAATATTCTTCTAGCAACCCTAAACACACGTAGTATGTGTAACAAAACCACAGAATTTCATGCTTGCTTAAGTCAGTACACCCCAGATATCCTAGTAATCACCAAAACTTGGCCAAAATCCCATATCCATGATACTGAAATAACGCCTCCAGGCTATAATATTACTAAAGAAAGACAGAATCAACAAAAAGGTGGTGGGGTAGGCTTAATCTGTCTCAATGCCATCACACTCTTACCTTTCCCTAAAGAAATACCAACTTTTAACAATGCTGAAATTCTAATCAGAACCTTACAAATTAACAAAACAAAACAACTATTCATTCTTGGTCAATATATACCTCCTGGGCAAAACAACCAAACTATGGAAGATATCCTTTCTTAGACATCTGAAAACAACAGTAATGAGACTATAATTATGGGAGATATCAACAGTAACTAGCAGGATCTGACAACTGACTCCCCTACTAATATCATAAACTTCTATGGTTATACCTAGCTCGTTACCAGTACCACCCATATGCATAGCAGCAGTAACCTAGGTGCAACTCTTGACTGGATACTTGTTTTTAATCCAGACAAATACTCTACTCTCCACACTCTACCCAATACTCTCAGGGGCCACCTACCCATATTCATATATAGATCCACACAACAAACTACAAGAATCCACACATACAAAACTACCAGAAATATTAGAAACTTTGACCAGCAAAAGTTTAACAAAATCCTAAAATACACTAACTGGAACCAACTTAAAACACTACCACTAGATGATGCCCTTGAATACTTCAGCAATACATTTCTAAACAGCCTTGACAGCCTATCCCCCCTCTGCACCAAAAGAATAAAAACTATCCATATTCCCTGACTAACAAAAAATACCAAACAACGTTTACAACACAGAGATAAATCATGGAATGAATGGCACAATAACAAATATTTTGCCAACTTAATCAGCTACCAAATAAAGCAAAAAAAAAACTAGTGAACTTAGATAAAAAACACACTTTTCCAATCAACTGGCAAACCACAAAAACAACCCAAAACAATATTGGAAACACATCATAAACCCATTTTCCCCAGGCACTAAACAAACTCCATCACCATACCCTGACAAAACCCTATCAGAGGAGCCAGGGATCTGCACACCAAATTCGAAAACCCGTAAAAAATGTCCAAACCAAGTAAGCAAACTTGTACTCAATGTTTATTTAAGCCACAAAGTCTCTGTTTAGCTTTTTGTCAGTGACTCCTCACCAACTTCCTCAGAACAGGAAATAAACACATTCAACACATCCTGTTTAAATACTACAATATAAATCCCTACTTTTGCCACACTGCCACCAGTGGTCAGAATACAAAATTTCAATATATTAAAAAGAACATACAAAAAGACATAAGACTATTTAAAAACATATGTAAATATAAAACACTCCCTTAACGATATAAAATTAAAAAAACAATAAGTCAATAGCCAACAGGCTTGACTTGGAAAAAAGAAACCAGAAATATGTATTAAAATGAAATAAAATAAATAATTCACTTCATGGTTAATAAATTGGACCCATGATGGAGCAATGCATGCGCAAAAAAAATTTTTAAAAACAAAGGCTACTGAAAAACATGTATCATGATTTTGCACATTAACGTATGAAATAGCAAAACTTTATCAAACTTTTCAATTTCAAAACACAAGAAATTGACAACATGTTGTTCAAGCCTGGAAAATGGTATGCTTCCAACCTCAATTGCCAAAGCAATTCTCTGAGTTCCAGCAAATAGGAAACAGGGCCCCCCCTGTTATCATGCACAAGCTGATCAATCACTGTGAAGTTAAACCCATGCCCTGGGCACTCGCTAATGTGTTTAGCAAGTGCATTAGCCATTTTTTCTTTCTTAATGGCATATAGATGTTCATATAGGTGCTCATGCAGTTTCCGGTCAGTTTTTCCTATACAGAAAGCCGGATATGAAGAACACTGGGCCAGGTAAACCACATGTGTGCTGGCACAGTTGAACCTCCCCTGGATTTTGTACTTTCTCTCTCTGATCGCAAAATAAGTTCCCGCTTTCACATATTGGCAGTATCTGCACATGTTACATTTGAACATGCCCGAACATGCCTGAGTAGGTCTAGGTTTTCTTTCAAGGATGTTTTTTAGGTTGGAACCCCTCTTGTAAATGACTTGAGGATTTAACCCTAAAACTGAAGGACCTTGATTGTCTGGTGTAAGTAAACACCAGTTCTTCATAATAATAGAAGCAATAGCCCCAGCATCCAAACTGTAAGTAGTGATAAAGCTGCAGGCATAAGTAGATCTAGTCCGGGTATCGTCAACCAACACACCTTGATCTGCAATAGACTGGCCCAAAATGGGGAGATATACCCCATTATCTCTCTTGCGACTTACCTCATTACAGAGGTCTGAAATCAGATGGCCGGGGTAACCCCTATTCAAAAACAGGTCTCTGATAAACTCACATTCCTTTAAGAAATCACTGTCCCGTGTCACCATCCTGGCTGCCCGGACCAGTTGGCCCTTGACTATCGACCTCTTCTGATGAAAGGGGTGGTTGCTTTCAAAGTGCAAATATGAGTTTGAAAACGTAGGTTTGCGATGAATGTGGGCCATATAGCAACCCCTGTAATTATCCTTAGACAGATCAATGTACAAATAAGCAACTTTCTCCATGGAAAAGTTAGAGGTGAACCTAAGGAATTCAGTAGATGTATTAAAGCATTCCAGGATGGAGTCTGCTACTTCCTTCCCCCCTTGGAGAATGATGAAAATATTGTCCAAAAATCGGGTATACAATAGGACTTTCTCTTTAAATAATGGGTTAGGAAAGACAAACTCTTTCTCCCAGAATGCCATCACCAAATTTGCTACGCTGGCCCCACAAGGGGACCCCATGGGCACCCCTAGCCTTTGATGGAACCATCGGTTGTTGAAGGAGAAATACTTGCATGTAAGAACTATGTCTACGAGTTCTCTGACCATCAAAATTTCTTTAGCAGGATCTTGTTTCGAAATCAAAATCGCTTGAATCCATTCCAATGCTACTGAGTCAGAGATAGAGGAATACAAGTCTATCACATCAATAGTGAGGAAATGATTCTCGGTTTTGAATGGAATCCGGTTCACTTTGCCTAAAAAAGACCAAGAATGCTTTGAGATGTGCTCCTCACTGATGACATACTTTTTCAAGATAGTGTCCACAACCTTGGCTCCAGCATACGTCATACTCCCCCTAGCGCTGACCAACTGGCGCATGGGGGGATCCAACATATTCTTATGGATCTTAGGGTTACCAAATAAAGCTGAAATCTTGGGGTTGGATATAGAAATATAATTGAACACATCTAAATCTATCACCCCATTGATAAACATGTCATCGTAATAAGAACGGACGCGTCATATGTTGATGTTCAACTCATTTTTAGATGCCTCATCATACGTCTCAGAGGCCAGAATAGCTTCCATGCTCTTAATATAATCCTCCACATCCATAACCACTAGACCTCCCCCTTTGTCCAGCTGCATCACTCTGACCCCTGAGTGACATAACAGTTCAAGCAAAGCCAATTCCTCCTTGGTAGTATTGAAGCCAACATTCTTCTTGGTTTTGAGAGTAGCACGAATGTCCAGGTCACATAGTTGATCAAAGACGTTGACTGAAGCAAGCAGGGGTGGATTAAAGGTGCTGGGAATGGAAAAAAGCCTTTGGAGAAGAACACTGGTCCCCTAGTAGGAGATGTAAATTCAGTTTCCTGATAAACAATTTTAGGTTAACCAACGTGCTAGCCAAATTAGCCCTGCAGGCCGGTACAAACGATAGGCCCTTAGCCAGATGATCAACCAGAAGTGGAGGAAAAGAAAACCCGGAAAAATGATAGATCTTAAAGTCCCTTCTGGTGTTGAATATTATCTTGAAGGAAGACTGCCCCGATTTAGAAGGACCAGCCTGTAGCCTAGTCAGTTCCTCCTGTTCCTGGGTCTGTTCTTGAACTTCCGTCCCGGAGACCATTGGGGTGATGAGGCTGGGTTCCAAAAATTTGAGCCCTCACCTTCCAAAGGAGGATTAGTCGATTTATTAAGTGAAGCTATCCGGTCACTCCTTCAAAATGAATTATATTCAGTGGGGTCATCTGAAGGGCCCCCATCATGGCCATTATTAACCATATCAGATCTAACTTCTTCAGTTCCATTCCAATCATCTGAATGCCGATTTACTGTACCCAAATAATTGCCTTGGGACTTAGGAGGCTTAGGATATGCTAAGCCCGCTTCATAAGCTTTAATGTCCCTTTGCAACTTTTTAACTTTGTTAGCAGTTATTTTGGAGACATGCTGGTCTATACTAGTAAAGATCCGATCATAATCAAATCTGTATCTAGAAAAATTAATGTCCTTCCTGATGGCTTCATCTAGAATAGTTAGCTCCTCTGAAAGAGAGGTAACTGCCTCCTGGTAATGATGGCAGATTAAATTTAAGAGCTCGAACCCATGCTTATCAAAGAGAGAAATTAAATCTTTATGGAAGGCCGAGACTTCCTCCAAGCCCGTAGGATACTGCCATGAATGGAGCCCTTTGGGTACTATTTTGGAACGCTGACATTCTCCAAAATAAGCAACCTCTAACTGTAACTTTCTTAGCTTAATTAATTTTTGATCAAACAGATTTAATTTCTGAGGTAATTCGATGCTCCCCGAACTACTCTGTTCAAAAACAGAGTCTCTAGAAGTATTATGGAAGAAAAACGGGCGCTTCATCCAATTGTTTAGAACTGGCTGTGAAATACATTTATCCACTCCATTAAGGTTACTGGCGTTCAATGGTCCAATGGTTAACAAATCACATTGTTTTGTAAAGGATGGTTTGTACCTATCACCCCTAGGCTTCTAAATGTTGGCTAAAATGTTATTCATCCCCTTAGAGCCTTTTTTAGGCAATGTCAAATTGACAAACCTACCAATATAGCAAATAAAACCAAATAAATTTAAATGTGTTACTGCTCAATGCTAGGAGCCTAAAGAAGAAACTCCTCACTCTGCAAGTTCACTTCACTCTGGAGAATACAGACATCTGTGCTGTTATTGAGACACAGTTTAAATCCGCACATCAGCTGCAAAGGTATAACAAAAGCTGTAGGAGCCTCAGTCTATATTACCAACAAGCATAACTCTACATTGGCTGCAAATTAAATTGACAGTCCTATATCATATCCTAGCAAGATATAGGTTACTCTCCAAGTCCCTAGAATCCCGTAGCTCATACCCAGACTTACTGGAGACACTCACCATTAAACCTAATACCCTATTCATGGTGGACTTTAACTTCACCTATACAGACTGTGAAACATACACTGTCTCATACTCACAGGCACAATGATTCCTGGACTTTATTAACACAAATACCCTTGACCAAACAGTGTGCACACCCACTAGAGGTTTGAACATACTGGACCTGGTATTTACCAATATGGGAGAGTGCTACATCCCTCCCCCCATCCCCCACCCAGTGTTACATCCTCACTGGTGAGGTCAGACCACAAAGCTGTCTCCTTCAAAATAATAATCACTCAATAACATCAGCAAACCCATTAACAATTAGGAACTATTCTAAAGCAAACTACATCCTATTAAGCAATAGGTTTCATAGGTTCATAGGTTCATACTAGGCTATCTGCCCTAGGGCATTTATAAGCATAGCCAGAATGTGTTTGGCTTTCGCCACCCATTTTAAATTAATTTTGCTATGCCCTTTTTTTGAGGTTAGTATACTGTGCCTCTGTCTAACAGTGACACAGAAGTCATACCCGGGGTAAACCTACGATCTCCCATCCACTAACCTGGACTGGGATTTTATTCCAGTGTGAAGGGAGCCTCTGGATTATGAATCTGTCCCTCCAGCATGTCCTATTTATTTCAGTGCTGAGGTTCAAGTCTCTCAAGCGTGTAGCTCGATAGGATTTGGATTTTCTTAGGTGCAGCATGTCCATTAATTCCGGGTTGGACATGGCTTTATACGTCAGGCACAGATCGCCTCTGAACAGGCTGTATGCCACTGAGTAGAGCTGGAGTTTCTTTAACCGGGCAGCATATGGCATCTGTTTGCGCCCTTTGATCCTCTTGGTGAGGTACTTTTGGGGTCTTTCCAGTTGCTGCAGGTGTCTGGTAAGGTACATCCCAAAAGGGGCATTATACTCAATTATGGGCCTGATGAGGGATGAGTAAAGAGGTACGATGATCTCCCCTGATCTAGATGTGAATCCCTTCATGATTAGGTGGGCTATATAAAATGTTTTTCTAACCACTTTGGCCACGTGGTTGTCAAATGAGAGACTGCTATCAACTTGGGTCCCCAGGTCCCTAATTACTTCTTCTGTACTTAATGGATTACCACCTATGTGGTAATTTGTCAAAATGCAGTGCCCCAACCAACCCTATGTTCACAGCAACCTATTCAGACTTGTTCACAGAGACCCTGTACAACCATGTAAATAGCTATATAGTGGATGCTTAACTTATCACAAGCATGCCCAAGACAAACTCTAAAAAAAAAAACACACTGGTGGAAGCCTAAACTTAAAAAGGTACACAATAAAAGGAAAAAAGTCATGGCTAAAATCAGGAAAACAACTCTTCTTAATGCTAGGAACTATGTCATTAAACTAAACAGGAAACAAAGAGGATAAACTAGTTTACCTTCAAAATGTTGACAGTTGGAATGTCGAACCCGCTTCTGCAAACTCCAAACTGCGCCTTCTCAAAACCTTGAATGCCGATGTTCTGAACAGCAAAATTTTTCCCCCTTTTGGACCCATGTTAGCACTTGTTTGTAGGTGTGGCACAGTCGGAAATGTCGACATTCGAGGTTTTTCGAATTTGTGAAGTTTTTGCAGTTCGGGTTTTACGGAAACATTTTGGTGGTGTGGCCATTCGACTACGTACAGTCGACATTTTAAATGTAAACCTGAATTAAGTCCAATGAGGACAGTTGTGAGGTCAACATGTCAACTTCTAAAATCACACCTAAATAATGGACCTGCACTTGCACAAACCCTGGTTAGGAAATAGATGTCTTCAGGCAGCTAAAGGAACACAATCTGTTATTTTTACATTTGAATAGTATATGCCCTACTAAGCATATTTATACTTAACTTGCTTGTTTTCTACCTACAATCACAGTACTACTATTTCTTTGTATCCTATCTAGACTATATGATTGTATCAATGAAATGCATAACATGTATTTTCATTTTGTACTTGTATCTGAGATTGAATCAATATTTGTATCTGTATGTTGTATGTTACAGTTATTTATGAATGTGGAGCTTTCTCCCCGGGCCTCCGCTGAAAAAGGACATTTTGTCCAGTTAGACTTACCCGGTAAACAAATGTAAAATAAAAATAATAAATAAAAATAAAGATAGCCTCACAGGCTACACAAAACCACAAGGCCTTCTACAGCTATGTCGGAAACCTCAAAGGCATCACACATCAGTGTGCCAAAATGGAGGTCAGTGGTGCCACCTTCAATGAGCAGAATGACACAGCGCATTTGCCAGCTAACGAATTCAGCTAAAATCCCCCCCTCCACTCCCTCCTGGCTCCCTCCATGAAATACCTACTAGCATAACCCTTCCAACTATTAACAGGGAGCAGGTCCTGGCAACACTCACTAAGGCCAAAAAATAGCCTCAGTGAGCCCTGACAATATTCTGGGATAACCCTTTTTAATTTCTCCACAACCAGCAACAAGGTGTGCAACTGTTTCCAATTTGGTTTAACAAAACATGCATTTGTCTGTTTCTTCTACATGTTCAATGGACTTTGTAAACCAGCATGTACGAAGCTCACTATCTAAGGAGAGGCAAATTCAAACAAAGAGATGAAAGGTTAATATGGGCAGCCCAAAATAGTGCGCTACATACATGGTGCAGTGGTGCAGCAGTAGCATTGTCACATCACAGCAATAGGTTCTCCAGTTCAATTCTCAGTTGGGATACCTTCTGTGTGAGTCTGGATGTCCTCCCTGCGTTCATGTGGGTTTTCTCCGGGTACTTCGGTTTCCTCCCTCGTTACAAAGACATACATCTGGAGCATTTCTCCCTGGGTCTCCACTAAAATTTGGCTTTGTTCCAAGTCAGACTTTCCTGGTAAACAAATGTTAAATAAAATAAATAAATAAAATCCTTCATCGGTTTCCAAGTATTTATACACTCCCTCTTGCTCAAGTTCTTTTATAGCACATTCTTGTCCCAAACTGGATGTTTTCCTGGTGCTGAAATTTTCCTGCTTTAAAGGTTGCTTTTGACACTTATCAAGACCAAATGACATTCTTATATCATCTGAAAAAGTTTTGCCAACCTGCAACTGTGCTTTTAGTATCTCATCTGATGAGCTATACAGTTTTAAATCATCAACAAAGAGAAGATGAGAAATCTTTACACTTTGTTGTTTTCTAGGAGCCAGATTGTAGCCATGGCCTAAGCTGTTAAGTAAACAGCTTAATGGGTTAATGGAAAGGCAGAATAACAACGGTGACAGAGAGTCTCCCTGGAATATCCCCCTTTGAATTTTTACCCCTGAGATAATAATCTATACGTTATCATGGCGTAATTGCAAAGTGGTCTGCCACTGTTTCATGATCACTGTAATGTAGTTGATCACTGTAGGGTGTATCATACATTTTTAAGCACTATTTTATGCATGAATGCGGGATACTATCAAATGCTTTTTAATGTCAATCCATGCCACACTTAAATTATTTCCCCGTTTTTACAGTTCTCCAGTATGACTATTTAACAACAAATAATCCTTTGTTCCATATGACTTTCTTTTATTGCCCTTTTGTTCTACTCCATAATTGAGTTTTCTTCTGAGTGACTATAAACCCTGTCAGCATAAATTCCTGTGTATAGTTTATACGTCGTTGGGAGGCAAGTTATTGGTGTATAATTTTTAGGGTAGCTTGCAGGTTCACCCTTAAGTAGGAGCACTGTTTTGCCTGTTGTTAGCCACATTGGTGTCTGTTTGGGGTGAGCATATAAATAGTTCTTACTCATGGCTAAATCTTTGTGCAAAGATGTCAATACTTTTAAACAAAAGTTAGGTACTGCATTTCGGCATGGGGTTTTCCAACAGAGGCTTTTCTTAACTTTGTTTCACTCTCTCTGTCTGTTGCTTCATCCCATTTCATATACTGCACCTTTAAACTTCTAAATAGATTGAAACATGACCAGTCTGGACTGTGACCGATTGCAGAGAAGTGTTTCCATAGTTACTGTATTATACTGAGTAAGAATGACAAATTTGCAATAGTGAGATAATAAGGTGTATAACTTTTCATGCCTCTGCAATAACCAAAGCTTGGATTTTAATATGGGCATTTATATGCGATGGAGACTGGGAGTTGAGAGTATGTTTGTCAAGCAATAGGAATTATTAAAGGCACAAAATAAGTTACTTTTATTTAATAACATATTACTTGCACTAGCTATGGAACATTAAAAAACTTAATCAGAATGATGAAAATAATGAAAAAATACAAAAACAGAAAGTAAAATAATTTTAAATTATGTTTGTTAATTATGCATTATTAACTTTAAGAGCTGTTTATTCAGCTATGGAATATGAGGATCACACACTAAAAGGTTGAAAGAATTTCTTAGCTACACTCCAGTGAGATTAAAATAAATATATTAATAAATTATTAGATGGATCAAACAACAGTAGATCAATTTAAATATAAATAAAATTGTAAAACAAATATTGAGGTATTACAGATAAAAGTCTTATTGGAATTATTTTTAGCAATACAAATTATTCAAAAATGATGTAGTTAAAGCCAGAACATTAAGTTTAGTCAGAAGTACAATGTCATTATTTCTTATGGAATACATGTACAGAACTTTCCTTATTTCACAAAGAATAAGAAAATAGCTAAAAGAGTAATGTTATCCACTTCTGAACATGTAATTTAGATATCAAAAATTGTTTTGACAAATTCAGATTCTCAGAACATTTAATATTGTTTAATTCTGATGCCTTTGTGTATTAATAAAGATAAAAATGTCTTTTAGCATAAGCCACCATCCACATGATGTGATGATAACCCATATTTTTTAAACAAGCTAAACCTCTACTTAAGCAGATTCAAGGAATCAAACAGAACCTCACCAAAGAGACTACCTACAAATGCAGATGCCACATCACTATGCCTCAACTTGAAAGAGGTACACAGGAACCTACGTAGGTCTCACCTGAGCAAAGCAGCTGGTCTGGATATGATCCCAGGGAGGCTGCTTAAAAACTGTGTTGATCAGCTGGCACCAGTCTTCACAGACATTTTGAATACATTTCTCAGCCAGGAAAAAACACCCAAATGCTTTAAGACCACTGATATCATCCATCAGCCCAAGAAGCTATCTCCAGCATCATTAAATGATTACCAGCCAATTGCACTTACCTTAGTAGTGAAGAAATGTTTAAAAAAATGGTCAAGGACTACATAACATCCTGCCTACCTGCTACATTTGATCCTTTACAATTTGCATATAGGCCAAATCGTTCTATTGATTATGTCATAGCCTTAACACTTCATCACAAAATAAAGACTGTTACGTAAGAATGCTGTTCATAGCCTTCAGCTCTGCCTTCAATATGGTAATTCCACAGCAGCTGCTGTCTAAGCTGAGTAATCTAGGCATAGAAAACAAAATATGCAACTGGATCATTGACTTCCTGACCGAAAGGCCACAAATAGTTTGAGCAGGAAAACATCATGCAACCGGGTTGCTTACTCAGTCCACTTCTTTTCACAATTCTAACATGTGGCTGCACAGCTATGCATCAGTCAAACAGAATCATCAAATTTGCAGATGACACCACAGCAATCAGTCTTATCGAGAAGGAAGATGAAGGTGACAAGAGGGAGGAGGTGAACCAACTTATTAATTTGTGCACTGAGAACAACTTAGCACTAAATTTTGGGGAAAACCAAAGAAATCATCATCGATTTTCATCACTGATGGTGCCACAGTGGAGAGAGTAAATAACACCAAATTCCTAGATGTATGTATCTCGCAAGACCTAAGTTGGGCCACAAACACTTCCTACCTTATAAAGAGAGCACAGCAACATCTCCACTTCCTTAGGAGACTTTATAGAGCTAACCTCCCCCCACAGGTCCTACTTACTTTCTACAGAGCCACGATTGACAGCGTACTGACAAACATCATTGTCTGGTATGAAAATTGATCTCAAGCTGATTGGAAGACACTAGATAAGATCATCAAAAAGACCACAAAAATCATTGGCTCCAACCTTCAATCCCTACAAGACATATATTCAAACAGATGTATGGCAGAGTCCAAAAACTATTGAGGGATATACACCATCCGGCTTATGGAATGTTCAAACTGCTGCCAACAAGGATTCACTACAAAAGCATTAGATGCAGGTTATCCAGATTCCATAACAGCTTCTTCCCACATGATATCAGACTGCTGAACAACAAATCAAAGTCTAACACGCTAAATGAGTAAAACATTATTTATATGTCATTGTTATTTACAGAACTCTCTACATTGCTCTCTTTATATGTCTCTATCTACACTATGAAAACTGTAAACTGTACGTTTATGGCATATATTGGTGGTGGGTAAGTTTTACATATGTACCTCTTTTATTTATTTATAGTACTGTTCCTGTTGTTGTATTTGTTTTGTTTCTGCTGTAAAAAAAACTTTCAATTTTTTACTTTATTTTTAGTGCCTTATTTTGTTTTTTTTATTTTTACTATTTAAATTTTTATTAATTTAATCTATCTTTTGTCTGTAAATTGTCATTCTTATGTTATGAGCCTGAGTATCTAAATTTTGTGCAGTGATGCGTACTTTTTCCACTGCATTGATCTGTATGACAATAATATACTTTACTTTGACATTGACTTTGATATATGAATATATATATATATATATATATATATATATATATATATATATATGTATGTGTGTGTGTGTGTGTGTGTGTGTATCCTTGGATCTGTAAATGTATTTTATTCATTTCTTATGTGATCCTATTTACCCAGGCTGTGCATGCAAATCAGTACACTACCCTGGTAAACAAATATAAATAAATAAAAATAAATAAATAAGAAGGCACATGTACGATAATATAAAGTCTAATAAAATTAATTAACTATGCAAATACCAATAACAGACTTAATTAGACTTCTTGTAACCATACATTTTGACCTAAGTTATCATTATTATTGGGAAATGGTAAGGACAACACTCTTTGAGGATATCAGGCTTTTTTAATAACACAGTCTTTATCATTCTAACTACTTTATTCTTTATTAAAAACATTGATTATAACAATAACGCACACCTTCCACATAGTGAAATAGCTGATTTCAGTTGTATATATGTTTTATATAGTTATACTGTTTGATTATAGCTAATTTACTACTCTGCAGTTAAATAATAATTTGTTTGAATTTAAATGTTACTTAACAGCATAACTAGAATACTGGAATACTACATGCTTTAAATATTTTTTCATTGAAAATGCCAACAAAGCTTTAAATGAGTATATTAATTAAAAGTAAAAACAGAAAGTACAGTGTTTTGAATTTTACATAAACATTGTCGCTATAGGTTCATAGGTAGGTACTAGGCTATCTGCCCGAAGGCATTTATAAGCCTAGCCAGAATGTGTTGGCTTTTCCCACCACCTTAGATTAGTTCCCTGTGCCTCTGTCCATCAGAGCCACTGAAGTGATCCCCATGGTAAACTTTCTGTTTCCCATCCACTCGTCAAGGTTTCGCTTGAAGAGTGTTAGCGAGGAGCTCTGCCTAATGTAGATTGGAATCTTGTTCCAAAGCATGGGAAGTCTCTGTGACAGGAATTTATCCCCCCAGCACGTCCTATTTATTGTTGTGGTGAGGTTTAGATCTCTAGAGCATGTGACTCGAGGGGATAAGCTTTTCTTTAGGTGGAGCATGTCGATCAGTTCTGGGTTGGACATGGCCTTGTATGTCAGGCAGAGATAACCTCTGAGTATGCGGTATGCAACCGAGTACAGCTGGAGTTTCTTCAGTCGAGCTGCATAGGGCATCTGTCTGAGGCTAGTGATCCTCTTGGTGAGGTACTTCTGTGGTCTTTTCAGCTGTTGCAGGTGTCTTGTAAGATACATCCCAAATGGGGTGTTGTACTCTATGATGGGTCTGATGAGCGATGAGTAGAGGGGCACAATGACCTCTTTTGATCTGGATGCGAACCTTTTTGCGATGAGGTGTGCCATGTAGAAGGATTCTCTAACCACTTTGGCAATGTGATTATCAAAGGAAAGTTTACTATCTACTTGGGTCCCCAGATCCCTTATTACATCTTCCATATTTAGGGGACTACCACCTATGTGATAGTTTGTGGGTACTTTCTTTTTTACAAAGTGGATGACTATGCACTTTTTGGCATTTAGCTTGAGGCCATGATTTTGACACCAGGTTCCCGTCTCAGTGAGACCATTTTGGAGAATGTCTGTGTCAGCCGGAGAGTCAATTATAGCCCCTAGTTTGCAGTCATCTGCGAACTTGTTGAGCCATAGTCCTCCTGTGCTTGCCTGTACCTCTGAGAAGTATATGCCGAACAGGAGGGGGTCCTAGGACTGAGCCCTGGGGAACGCCACTTGTAACCGGTTTAGAGACAGACCTAGCTCCCACAACTTTTGCAATGTGGATTCTGTCCGTGAGCCAGTTGGCAACTCATCTTGTGACGTAAGGGGTTATGTTCAGGCTGGTGAACTTGTCTATAATACCATAATGGGGAATGGTGTCAAAGGCCTTTGCGAGGTCTAGGTAGGATGTGTGTACCACCTTTCCCTCATCTATAGCCTTGGTAACTGTCTCAAAGAAGTTCACCAGGTTTAGGAGGCATAATCTGCCCTTAACAAAGCCGAACTGGGTAGGTTCCTGTGTTTGAAGGTTCCCAATGTCTCTGTTAATGAATTCCATGATGATGCAATCCATAGCCTTGCAGACCAAGCTAGTCAGGCTTATAGGGCAATAGTTCCAGGGGTCTGTTGTGGCTCCACCTTTGTGGAGCAGAGTAACCGTTGCTGTGTGCCACTCTATGGGTACGTAACCTGTTGAGAGGCTGAGTTTGAACAGTGTGTTTAGGTGAGGGTTTAGTTCATCTTTGAGCTCGTGTAGGACGCAGCCTGGGACACTGTCTAGTCCCATTGATGCTGTGTTTTTGGCTTTGGAGAGGGCTGTTTTAACCTGAGTGCCTGTGATTTCAGGAGCTCTACATTCTTCTGGTATGGCTATGGGCCCTTTTGGGGGTGAGAGGGGGGGTGAAGTTTGCGCTGAACCTGTCTGCCAGGATGTTGGCAATATCAGTCGTTTCGGTGTATTTTGTACCATTCTGCACTAACTCCGAGCAGATCTGAGCATTGCCACTTAGATTCTTGACATATCTAAATAATGCCTTGTGGTTATCTTTGGTTTCTTTCGAAACTCACCTTGGATGATTTTATGAGGGATTGTAGTTTCTTGCTGATACTGATCAGGGATGTCTTCCCTTCTTGGGATTTTACTCTTTTCTGTACTAGTTTCCTTCTTCGGTTGTATAGCTTGTTTATGGCAGGAGTCCACCAGACTGGTTTCCTTTTCTTGGAGGAGTGAGTCTTGGTTTTGCTTGGGATAGCATGATCCATGCATTCTTGTAGGTGCCCGCAGAATGCATTAGTAAAGGATTTTGCAGCTTGGACAATGTTATCCTTTAGCAAGGGGGCTGCAGAACTTTTCACCTCTGTCTTAAGTAACGTGAAGTTTGCTTTTGAAAAGTTTTTCACAGTGGTTTCCTTGTCCGGGGGTTGGGTCGGAATGTGGATATCCAAAGTGATTTGTTTATGGTCAGATCTAACCAGTGAGGGGTTGACCTCCAGTGTGGAGCACCAGTCGCCCACGTTGGTGATGACCAGGTCCAATATGTCGTCACCTCTGTTGGAAGTGTTGACCAGATGATCCAGAAAAAAACAGTTCAAATAAGCAGGCACAATAAGCCTGTGACCAGGAATTCCCAGCTCAGAAGGGCAGAATCCAGCCTCCCACAAGAGTGCAGACCACACCTTCTTAATGTAAAAAAAACTGGCTCAAAGCCCAAGTGCTTAAACCAGAACTAATACACTTTAGAACAGACACTAAGCCTTCAATCTGCAACTCCCAACTCAGAAGCATGTAAGCTTCCTGTCCTGCCACAACAGTGCAGACTACAAACCTTCCTAATGTGAAACAACTGGTCTAAAGCCCAAGTGTGTAATTCAAAGGCTTAGAATAACAGTTACAATTTAATCGGCTACTAACAAGCAGTAATAAATGCAGCAGAATAAATGCTATTAAGTACTTTTAAGAAAAGGCAGCAAGAGCAAAATAAATAATAAAGTAGGAAGAAACACAAACACAGTAAGCAGATGAATAAAGTGCAAAAAAAAAAAATTTTTTTCTCTCCGTATTAGGTAGAATGAGCTAAAGACACTAGACTGGGAGGAGTGTCACAGATCAAATACACAGTAGGGGCGGGCAATTGCAAAGCCACCAAATATAAAAAGAAAACACCAATAGGGAGAGCAGGGTGGGGGAAAATCAACTCAGAAAAATAACACTTTCAACACAGATCAAAAGCCAGCAAATATTATCTAAATCAATCAAGCAAAAGCAATTAGAATACTGTAGAACTTTGGAAAGAAGTGCCAAAAAATATACTTATCAATTTGTAGTTTGAGTTGTTTCAGTAGCACTCTCTGTCAGAACTCAATTAGATTCAAGCAATGAATGCAGAGGTAACAAACCAGGAATCTTAATTATACTAGCAAGCCTTGAGACAATCAGATAAAACCAGGGTTGCCAGATTTGGGGACAGAAAAAAAAAAGAAGGTCAAAGGTCTTTAATGAACACTAGCTCTGCACTAAACATGATGGAGCTTCTCGTGTTTAATACATTGCAAGTGAAGACAAAAAAAAGGTCTTTAATGCGGAACATAGTTCCACATTATCTGCACTAAACACGGAGCTTCTCATGTTTAATGCATTGCATTTCCGCATTCAACACAAGTAGCTCCGTGTTTACAGATTTTTGATTTGCCGGTATACCGGCATATGGTCCAATCACAAATCGCTAAACACGGAGCTTCTCGTGTTTAAAGCGGAACACAAGAAGCTCCTTGTTTAGCAATTTGATTGGCCCATATGTCAGGTATACGGGACAATCAAACAAAAAAAAAAAAAAAAAAAAACAAAGAAAGCAGAGGCTAGCCGGGATTTAAACCGGCAGGGCGGGACTCGGGATCAGGCTGCTGATCTCGGGACAGTCCCGCCCAAATAGGGACGTCTGGCAACCCTGGATAAAACACACAAGTTGTTTGGCCAGTATTTAACAGAGTAGGATTAAAGGTGGGGGAAAAATAGCACTTTCCACTCAGAAAAATAAGACTTTCAACACAGATCAAAAGCCAGCAAATATGATCTAAATCAAGCAAAAGCAATTAGAATACTGTAGAACTTTGGAAAGAAGTGCCAAAAAATATACTTATCAATTTATATCTTGAGTTGTTTCAGTAGCACTCTCAGTCAGAACTAAATTAGATTCAAGCAATGTTCAACTAGTTTTACTGTTGCAGTCCTTAGTGTCTGGGGATATACTACAGCCAGAAAGTCTTCCATGGCTCTACTCTTCCCAGAGCTTCAGCTGAAGTCTTCCCAAATAAACATTAGTATGCAGTGGTAAAAGTGTGTGTCAGAAGACATCATCTTTAGATCTTTCTTGCCCTAACAGCCTGGGAGGAAAGCCTTGGCACCATAGCTCTGTGGACCACATGGAATCATCATCGCTGGCTCAAGTCTACTCCAAGATGCTCCAGTCTCAATGCTCCAAGAAAAAGAATGCCACCCCAATCACAAAGTTGGTTCAAACAATCAAAAGAACAAAAGAAGGGGATGCAGGAGGGGAGCTTGGACTGCAAACGTGAAACTACTCAAACATCTACATTTTATGGTAAGTTCCTTACACAACTGCACTATTACAATTGTAGTATTCACTGTTGCAGTCCCAAAGTCTTAGGAAGATCACAAAATCTGTAAGATACTACTATTTGAAAACAAAACCCTGCAAGATAGCAGAAGCAAAGCCTGGCCTGGCTCTAGATACAGCCAATCACATAATGTTTACAAATGGTGTGAGTGACAGATTTTATATGCTATATATATATATATATATATATATATATATATATATATATATATATATATATATATATATATATATATATATATATATATATATATATATATATATATATATAAATATATATACATATATATGTATGGATCTAGGACGTTTGCTCGACTAAGCAAACAACCGAAATCCAAACGGCCGGGCATACTAACGCGAAAGTGCTAGGCAACACTTTTGCATCAGTATGACTATTACCGAGGCTGTACTACGGTGCGGGTAAGTGAAATTTCACTTTTCCCCACTGTAGTGCGGTGTCAGATGGAGAATATTAAAGTAGGGGGGTGTGGGGGCACAGCTAAAATGTAAATGAAGTGGTTTTTTTTTTTCACACAATTTAACAAAAGCGCTTTTTCGATAAAGGCGCTTTCGTCAAACTGTGTTCGGGTTTTATGGATTTGGACGTTTGCTCAGTCGAGCAAACATCCTAGATCTATATATATATATATATATATATATATATATATATATATATATATATATATATATATATATATATATATATATATACATACATATATATAATTAAATATGACTCCTTAGTTTCCATTTTCTATTAAGACTACCATTTTATGTTACAAAATTACCAGTCTTAATGAATTGTGAGATAGATGTGCTTTCTGTTTAAAATAAAATTGTTTTTCTGTAATTATTATATGGACAAGATAACCCTACACAAAGAGGAAACAAGATAAGACAAAAGCATCCAAATGAAGAATTATGAAGTGGGACAATCTATCAAGGATGGCATGTTTGATACATTGCCTTGAGATTTTTGTGTTGAACAAAAGAAGGCTATCTAAACATCTGAGATGGAAAAGGGATATAATAAAGGATGCTTGACTACTATAGGGAGTTAGCTATCTAATATGTAACCTAGATAACTTGTACTTTTACAGGAATCTGTGAAAAGCATGACAGATTTAATTTTTGAATAAAATGCTTGCGAAGCTCCTTAAAATTCTGTTTCAGACTGTTTTGTCTCATATTAAATTATATTTAATCTATCTCTAATGCATTCCTCTCATTCCCTTAATGCAAACACTTTGCACAAAGTCAAAAATAATTGGGGACAAAGACCCAAAGTCAGGGACAGATTTTAAATATTGCTGTTATAAACTTAGAAAGTTGCCAGAACTAACATGTTTTGTATCACAATTCACTTTCTGAAGATATAAAGTCTGAAACTCAAATATCTGCCATTATTTAGTGGCTTCAATTCTCAATAATTTGTAAAAAAAAAGTCTCTTTCCCAAAGTGCTGATTTGTAGAATTGGGAAAAATGGAACTGTGAAAAAGTAAACAGAAATATACTGCTCTGTGATATATTATCTGAAGTTCAGGAAGGTGCAGTTGAACTGTGGAATTTTCCTCAATAATCAATGTTTTTTAACCAACTGATAGCAAAACTGTTAGCAGCTTCAAAGTCAGATTGTAAAGAGAAATAAATCAAGGAGTGACCCCCTCTAAGAATGAGGGTGTAGACTGGAACCTGATGTGCAACAGTGGAAATGTATTGGGGACGTAGAAGGGAAAATATAACAAAAGAGGGTATATTTCTGAAAAAAACCTATGAGAATATTTGGAATGGAAGAAATTACTAGAAGAAACCAATCAGAAACCTGAACAAGTCTGCACATGACTGCAAGCTGATCACTGTCATAAATTCCCTAGTGATGTGAACATCCTCCCTAGGTTTATAGGTAGGTACTAGGCTATCGGCCCTGGAGCCTATACAAGCCCAGCCAAAAAATGTACCCTGGCTTTTGCCACCCAAGAAAATTATTTTCCTGTGCCACTGTCGAGCAGAGCCACAGAGGTGATCCCCGGGGTGAATTTCCTATTTCCCATCCAGTCATCAAGATTTTTCTTGAAGAGTGCTAATGAGGAGCTTTGTTTGATATAGATAGGTAGTTTATTCCAGAGTATGGGAAGTCTCTGGGACAGGAATCTATCCCTCCGGCATGTTCTGCTTATTGTGGTGACAAGGTTTAGGTCCCTAGAGCATGTAGCTCGGAAGGATTGGGATTTCTTTAAGTGGAGCATTTCCAACAGCTCTGGATTTGACATAGCTTTGTATGTTAGGCAGAGATCATCTCCGAGTAGGCGATATGTGATGGAGTAAAGCTGGAGTTTTTTTAGATGGTCTGCATAGGGCATCTGTTTGAGGCCGGTAATCCTCTTTGTGAGGTATTTCTGCAGCCTTTCCAGTTGTTGTAGATGTCTTGTGAGGTACATACCAAAAGGGGCGTTGTACTCTATAATGGGTCTAATCAGTGATGAGTAGAGGGGAACAATTATCTCTTTTTTTCAGGATGAGAAACCTTTTGTGATGAGGTATGCCACATAGAAGGATTTCCTGACTACTGTGGCAATGCGATTATCAAAGGAGAGACTACTGTCCACCTGTGTCCCAGGGTCTCTTATCACACTTTTGGTGTTAAGTATACTACCGCCTATGTTGCAGTTCATGGGTACAGAGTTTTTACCAAAGGGGATGACAAAGCACTTTGTGGCACGGAGCTTGAGGCTATGGCTTTGACACCAGGCATCTGTCTCAGTGAGGCCCTTTTGTAGGATGTCCACATCATTAGGAGTCTCGATTATGGCTCCTAGTTTGCAGTCATCTGCGAACTTTGTTAGCCAAAGACCTTCTGTGTTAGCCTGTACTTCAGAGAAGTAGATACCAAACAGGAGAGGACCCAAGATGAACCCTTTGGTACTCCATTTGTCACTGGTCTGAAGTCAGATTTGGAGTCTGCTACTTTCACGGTGTGGGTTCTGTCAGTGAGGCAGTTGGCAACTCATCTTATATGACATAGGGATTTATACCTAGTTTAGTGAGTTTATCTATAATTCCAGAGTGTGGGATGGTGTTGAAAGCCTTGGCAATATCTAGATAGGCTGTGTGAACCACCTTACCCTTGTCTGTGGCTTTGGTGACTGCTTCCAAGAAGTCTATCAGGTTTAGGAGACATGATCTGCCTTTTACAAACCCGAACTGGGTGGGGTCCAGAGTTTGGAGATTACCAATGTCTTTGTTTATAAGTTTCATGATGATACGTTCCATGGCCTTGCAGACCAGGATCGTCAGGCTAATGGGGCGGTAGTTCCCAGGGTCTGTGGTGGCTCCCCCCCTGTGGAGTCGGATAACCGTAGCTGTGCGCCATTTAGCAGGCACAAAAGCTGAGGTGAGGTTATGATTGAACATGGTACTTAGGTGGGGTGCCAGTTCGTTCTGTAGTTCATATAAAACGCAGCTTGGGATGTTGTCTGGTCCCATGGATGCTGTGTTCTTAGCTTTAGAGATTGTGATTTTTAACCTGTGCAGCCGTGATTACAGGAACTTTGCATTCTTCCGGTATAGAGATGGGCTCTTTAGGGGGTGAGAGGGAGGTAAAGTTAGCACTAAATATATCTGCCAGGATGTTGGCAACATCAGTTGGGTCTGTATATTTAGTGCCATTGTGCTGTAACTCAGAGCAGATCTGAGTGTTGCCATTGAGATTCTTGACATAGCTATAGAATGCTTTGTGGTTGTCTTTAGAATCAGTGGCGATTTTGTTTTCGTAACTAGCTTTGGAGGATTTTATCAGAGATCATAGCTTCTTACTGAGGCTGACCAGGGAGCTCCTCCACTCATGGGATTTTACTCTCTTTTGCAACAGTTTCTTTCTTCTGTTGTACAGTTTGTTTATGGCAGGGGACCACCAGATTGGCTTTCTTTTTTTGGAGGATAGCACGATCCATGCACTCATGTACGTGCTTATAAAGTGGAATTGAGTAGGATTCAGTAGTCGTAACTGCATTGTCCATCTGCATGGGTGTCATGAAGTTCACCACTTCTGTCTTAAGAAGCATGAAGTTGGCTTTGGAGACATTTTTTACCATGGTTTCTGTAATGTGGGGTGGGGGCAGGATCGGACCAATGAGGTGTTGACTTCAGTGTGGAACACCGGTCACTCATGTTGGTAATGACTAGATCTAGGATATTGTTGCCCCTGGTGGGTGTGTGGATAAGTTGATCCAGGGCATTATAATTTATGAATTCCAGAAAGCGCTGAGCAAAGGAGTTGGTACATGAGTAGTTTTCCCAGTTAATGGTGGGGTAGTTGAAATTGCCCATTATTAGGGTGTTTGGTTAAACCCTAATATTTTCCAGTTCATCAAGAAAAGAGGAGTGGGAATCCTGGGGCATGGTGGGCAATCTGTAGCAAGCTACAATTTGGAATGCAGTTTTGCCCAGAGTTAGTTGCACTTGGATAACCTTGGCTGCATTATACTGAGCAACTAGCCTGGAGGTGTGGATATCCTTAATGAATATGGACACACCTCCGCCTTTGGTGTTCCGGTCCAGGTTACATGGCCAAAAAGTGTGGTATGAGTTATAGCCTGGTAGTGCAGGGGTGCTCTCTGGAGCCTTGAACCAGGTCTCAGTCACTGCACAGATATCGATGTTCCCTATTTTAAGGAGTGCCTCTAGTGAGTGCATTTTGAGATTTAGACTTCTAGCATTGAGTAGCATCACCCTCAGTTTTTGTTTGCCTGTTCCTGTTATGGTGGTGAATTTCTCATTTGAACCCTGCCTAAAAAAGGCACTACAGGGGCAGCAAGAACCTTAGCCAGTATCTGGAATCCCAGGGGTGACAGGTACAGGCTATCTCTGGCAAAGCATCGTGGTCTGTCAACCATGTCATCCTAGGCAGACAGATACTGGATCCCTTTAGAATGGCACCAGAACCTTAGCCAATTGTTGAAGTCAATCATTTTGTCCTTGTACTGAGGCATCATTCTGGGCGATGACAGAATGCTACTCAGGGCTAGGGTCATACTTGCCTGGGCTACAAGATCGGAGAGCTCTTCCATGTCTCTTTTCATGTAGTCCAAGGAGGTACGTCTCAGGTCATTCACACCAACATGGACAATGACAGAGTCATATTTGTACTTGTTGCGGAGTGACCTGAGTGCGTGGGTTATGTGGCGGATCCTGGCACCTGACAGGCAGCTGACAGTAACCTTCTCCTTGTTTAGCCTAGTGAGTGGGACATCATTGTGCCTGACTATAGAGTCGCCTATGACTAGTGTGTTGGGTACGTTGTTTTGCCTTATTGGCTGTGGTCGAGTGGCACACTGAGTCTGCGGGCTATGTGTCATTAGGGTTGTGTTGGGGGATGGAGGTTGCTTGCGTTTCTGCTTTGAAGGTCTCTGTTGCTTAGACAGATTATTACTGAGAGGCTCTGAGAATGTTTTTGTGTTACTATGTGTGGATTTTGGTGGTGTAGATTTAGTGAGACTATGTGATGAGTGTGGTGTGGTGTAAGTGTCTACCTTCTCCTCTTGACTGTCAAGTTCAGTCTTGATTGGAGAGAGATTTACCTCCAGTTTGGCTAGATAAGTGCTTCTCTCACAGGTTGTAGTGTTGGGTGGTAGGAAGAAAGGTTTGTCCGTGTACATGAGGCAATTTCTACATTGCCCCAAGATGCCCAGATTCATCAGATAGACAGGAGAGAACACTGGGAGCTGACCTTTGGACATGCCTGAATAAAAAACTATTTTCCTCTAGATAAGTGAGGAAAGTGAGTACAAGAGTTGTTTTTCTCTAAGCAAGTGAGGAAAGTAAGTACCAAAACTGCTTTTCTCTAGGTAATGAGGAAGGTTGAGTGCTGCAGTAATTAGTAGGCTATTTAGTGCTTACAAGTACTGAACAAGTGCTGATCACGAATAAGCAAATTCAAGTGCTAAAACTAAGAATCTGTATCTGGACTAAACTAGTTACAGGAAAGGGGGGAACAAGTGCAAATGCGGGCTTTTAAATCAGAAGGTTGAGAGAGATGGAAAAACTGCCCAAACGACCAATAACTACAATTTCTGGGCCAGAACCACTCCTTATGTGGTAGATAGGTTACCTAGTGCTTACCACTCCCACTGATAAGCTAGAAGGCTTCCCTCCAACACAGCAAATCTGAATCCTGACTACACTAGTTACAGGAAAGGTATTATTTTAATAAATATATATATATATATATATATATATATATATATATATATATACAGAAAAGTAGTTAAAACAGCAGTAAAAACAATTCAAATGTAGTGCAAGCTAGCACACGTGAGTATGTAGCAATGTTAGACCAAACAGTTTAACAAATGTAATTAAATTAAAGATGACTAAAAACAAGTGCAGAAGGAGTCTATTAGGTAGAATGAGGTAAAGAGATGGGACTGGTGGGGAGTGTCCCAGATCAAATCTACAGTGGGGGCGGGCAACTGCAAAAGCCACCAAATTTAAACAACAAGACAGGAATAGGGAGGGTGGGTATGGGAAAACAAACACCTTCAGCAGAGATCTGAAAAACTATACAGTCAAGCAAAAATAACAGTGCACAACTCTGAAGTCAGCCAGCAATGATATAAAATTAGTCAAACAACAATTACCAGTACACAACTCTGAAGTGCCAAGAGGGCCTTACCCAAATAAATGACTGGTGCCAGACGCATGGCCTCAAACTGAATGCCAAGAAATGCATCATTATCCCCTTTGGGGAAAACAGCATCTCCACTAATTATCACATTAATAACAATGTACTAAGCATGCAATCAGTCATGAGGGACTTGGGCACCCAGGTTGATAGCAACCTGACTTTTGACCACCACATTGTCTCTGTTGTACGGAAGGTTTTCTACATGGCCCACCTCATAAGTAAGGGTGTTTCATCCAGGAACAAGAAGGTCATAACATCCCTGTACTCCACCCTTATCAGATCCATTATCGAGTACAATGCCCCCTTCGGCATGTACCTTGCCAAGCACATGCAGCAGTTGGAGAGACCACAGAAATTCCTGACCAGGAAAATCCAGGATCTCAAACACCTATCCTATAAAGATAGGCTGAAAGCCCTGTTCCTCCACTCAGTTTCATACAGACTGCGCAGAAGTGACCTGTGTCTGGCATACATAGCCGTCTCAGACTCGGCCTTCATGGAGTTGCTGCATATCTGAAAGTAAAACTCCACTTGCACAATCCACACACAAGGCCTCAACCTGGTCTGTGACATTAATATAACTTGTTGGCAGGATAGATTTGTGTACCAACTCCCCCCCCATCTGTGCAATAGACATCCTCTCCATGTCAAGCAGAGTACCTTACTAGCCATCTTTAAGAGAAACCTGGACAACTGGATGGGAAACAGAAAATATACCCATGGGATCCCACCTGTGTCCCTGCTGGACAAGGAAAACAGGTGCTGACTTTGTGGGAACATGGGTAAAATTCTTGGCTAGGCTTATAAGGGCTCTAATAGCCTAGTATTGTCCTATGAACCCAGACAGAATTTACAAATTATTTAGCAAGGTACAATAACTGGGCTAAACTGGATAGATGTTGTTTCAAAGGAATATGGGGTATTTAATTGAAAGTTTTGAAACACATCCAATAACTATTTCTATAACACCTGTCAGTAAATACTAAGATAAAGATGCATGGTAATCATATAAAAATGAGACATTGGTGTTTCCTACTTATCTATTAACAAGGTATTATTTTAAGAAATGGGTGATGAAAACTATTTAAGAGTTGAAGAGTGGGATAAAATGACAATTAAAATATGGTAGAAATGAGAAAGAAAGAGATATGTGGAAAGAAATAATAGGATTATTACAGGTTAAAGTACTGTCTGTCTGATGACCTGAAATACTGTGGACTACAAGCTTTAGTGTTGGATTTCTCCGGCTTCTTATTGCAGCTCTGAAGTTTCAGTAAGCAAACTATTTTGTTCTTTAGCTGAGACTTTGTTTTTTAACTATCAGTCCTAAGCAACTCATCCAAGCCATGCTGGCAGTTCGGCTATGTTTTACAAGCTCTTTGGATCTGGTTTAATCTGGTTTTGTACACATCGTTTTACTGACTGGATTGTTATACTGGTCTTTGTTAATTAATTCTGTACATCTCTGAGACAAACATTTTTTTGAATTGCCATTTTGACTCACATGCAGACCTGACATACTGTGGACTGAAAGATACAGTGTCTGATTTCTCTGACTTTTTACAGTAGCTCTGAAATTTCTTAAGTATTTGTTCTTTGAGAGAGTTTTTCTAGTTTTGGTAAAACCAGCAGGCCTGAGCAGTGACTCACAGCCTTGGTGGCAGTTTGGCTATGCTTTACAAGCTCTTGGATCTGGTGTTATCTGGGTTGTACAGATTTGTTTACTGATTGGATTGCTATCCTGGTCTTTGTAAATTAATTCTATGTATCATTGGGCCAAAACTGTATGGCTGCATTCCTGCTGCATTCCTGCACTTTGGGCCCTGTGAAAGGGATTCTGCATTGAGGGATTAGGTCTGCATTTCAGTTGCAATGGGATGTAGCCTGAGCTGTCTCTGAGCCGGGAATCACTTTGGTTACCAATAGTGTGATAGGCCCGAAGGCAACTGTGTTTATTTTAGCAGTTTTCTGTGCTACCATAAAGTTGGCCCATTTACACAGTAGTATCTCACACTGCCAGTATAGTTGCAAGTACTTTGAATTAAAATTTGCCCTATAACAGACTACTTCAGAAATCTCCACAGTAGCTTGTTCAGCAAAGACCAACTGGCTTTCGCATTAAGGAGCACAGCCCGGTAGCTGCAAATGACAACCTATTAGCTGTCCATAAACCTCTCTTGTACCATCAAATATTCAAAAAGCATGAATTAAGGATCCATAACCATGAATTTTCCCATTCGTACTATCTTTGCAGATATATTGGTGGATTTGGCCATCCTAAGGCAATGTAGCGATGGTTTCATGCTTACTGGCAACCACCTAATTGTAAAGCAAACTGATATGGTATTTCAGAGATGTAGTTACAGAATGTCACTGGAGGTAAGGCTCTTACTTCCCAGCACAAACAAGTTGTCAGTGAATTACCCACTGCACATCAAATGAAATAGACACATAGACCCACATATTCTGAAGCTCTTAAATGTAATCTTCCAAAACCTCAAAGGCTTCCCACACAGCACACAAAAACATGTATCCAGAGCCACCTATAGAGACAACACATACCAAGACAAATACAGTGTCATCCTAAGATTCTTCAGACTCTAGACCCATAAGGCAAATTGCCACAGGACATAAGATTTTAGTCAAATGAGGCTATGCCACTCACCAAGCTGAGAAAGGAGACAGAATCGCAGTCAGCTGCCTGTCAGGGGCCAGGATCTGACAGATCATGCATGTACTCAAGTCATTGCACCACAAGTACCAATGTGACTCAATCATAGCCCATAGAAGTGTAAATTACCTGAGAAGAACCTCCCTGGACTACATGAAGAGAAACATGATACAGCTTTCAGATTATGTGTCCCAGACCAGTATGAGCTAAGGATGACGCCACAGTACCAAAAGAAAATAACTGACTTCAACAATTGGCTTAGGTTTTTGGTGTCACTCCAAGGGCGTATGATATTTGTCAGCCTGGGAGAATATAGTATGCAGACCACAATGCTTTGCTAGGTAGAGTCTGCACTTGTCTCTCCACTCCCCCCCCCCCCCACGTTTTTGAATATTTGCTAAAACTGTCTCTACCCCCACAGTGCCTTTTAGGCAGTGCCACCCTGATAAACCAACTGACATTGCTAAACTGACCCAGAATAATCAAAAGGTGTTACTGTGCAATGCCAGGCGTATGAACATCCTGGGGAATATAGACATCTGTGCTGTTACTGAAATATGGATTAATGTTATGGAGGGCATTCTGGCAGTGCAAGGCTAAAATGCCTTCTACATTTTTAGAACAGCAACTGCACAGGCAGGGTCTAAAGGTGGAAGATCCTCAATTTACATCAAACATAAATTCATCTCACGGCTGGTCAAACAGTGTGACACACTTGAGCTTCTCCACATTCATCTTACTATAAGTGAAGTCCCATACCTTATCCTTGCACACTATAGGTCCAGCTCCGTGACAAAGGAACCCCGTAACACAAACTAAAATGTACTAGAGACACCCGCCCATTCAACCCAACACAATATTCATGGGTGACTATAACTACCTCACCATTAACTGGGAATCATACATGACCTCAAACATGTAGACCAGAGATTCCTTGAACAGTTAGTCTGCATGCCCAACAGGGGTGCAACTATCCTTGACATGATCCTCAGAAATATGAAATAATGGTGCATTCACCATAGTGTGAAGTCTGTATTGGTCAGGTTAGACTACAAAGCTGTCCTTGAAATAAATATTAAGCCCAGAAACCCAGCTAATCCTAGAACACAGAAAATCTATTCCAAGGATAACTGACTCCTTCCAGGCAACAGTGTAGCAAATTTCAAAGCTCCCCCAAACCTGAGAACACAGCTGCCTATGTAGGGTTGTTCACAGAAACCATGTGCAAGCAAGTAAATAGCTGCAAAGAGACAGCAGTACCAACCCGAAATAAACATAGGAGAACCTCCAAAAACAAGCCATCCTGGTGGAATCCTAGTTTAAATAGGTTGCATGACAAAAACAGTAAAATCAAGTCCAAAAACAGGAATTCCCTCATAATTCTTAATAAAGAACTCAGGGGACTAAAATCTACAAAAGCCAAAACCGAGATAAAAAACAACTCTATCAAGCTAAAGACAGTCATAGGTTTTGTTCAGTTATGTCCACAACCTTAAAGGCAACACCCAACAATGTACCAGACTAATGGTGAACAGAACCACCTAAATTTAGACAGAGGATATAGCAAATCTACTGACTAATTAATTTAGCTCGAGTTGTAGCCTCCCATCACCCTCAGTCACCCTCCCAGGAAATATCTTCCTCCATTTCTCTACTAGCTATCACCAGGGTGCAGGTCCTCACTACAATCTCTAAGGCAAAGAACACAACTTTGATGGGCCCTGATAATATCCCAGGATGCCTCCTGAAAAGCATGAAACATAACCAGACAGGTCTGCTAGTATCTCTATTTAACCATAGCCTCCAGACAGGCTTTGTGCCTAATAAATGAATGATGCAGTGGTTATCCATATGAACGGGGGGGCTTCCACAGACCATGAAAACTACAGGCCAGTAGGTCTAACGAGTCTTGTATGCAAGGCCATGGAAAGCATTATCACGGATCTGAAAAACAATGACATGACACTAGACCCTACCCAGTTCAGTTTTGACAGAGGCAAGTCATGCCTACTTAATCTAATAGACTTCTTTGTGAAGGTCACTAAACCTATGGATGAGGGCAAAACAGTGCACACTGCCTACCTGACCTGGCCAAGATGTCCAGCACTAAACCTCACTGAGACATTGTTGATAAACTGACAATATTAGACATAAACTCATATGTAACTTGATGGATAGCCTCAATAACAGAACACAAAAAGTTAGAATAGGGGAATCCACCTCTACACAGAGACCAGTCATGAGTAGAGTCCTACAAGGATCAATGCTGCGACCTCTCCTTTTTGACATCTGTGTCCCTTAAGTCAAGAAAACATCAAGAGTCCTTGGTTGATCATGGTTGTGAACTGCAAACTACGCACGTTTAATGAATCCCCTAAAGACACAGATACCCTTCAAAAGGACCTGAAACAAACTGGTGCCAGACACATAGACTAAAACTTAATGCAAAAAAAAATGTGTAACAGTACCCTTTGCAAAAAAATGGCAACCCCTGAAAATTATCACATTGATAATGCACCCCTAAAATTAGACAAGGATCTGGGAATGCATGTTGACAGTTACTTGACCTTTAACCATCATGCGCCTACTGTGGTGAGAAAATGATTCTCCATTACACAATTTATAAGTAAGTCCATGATATCTTTGTCCAATGAGGTCATTGCCCCACTATACTCAAGTCTTATCAGACAAATCATCAAGTATAAGACATCCTTTGGCATGTACCTGACCAGGTACTTGCAGCAGCTTGAGAGACCGTTGAGGTTCCTCCCAAAAAGAATAGAGAGAATAAACAAGTCCTATATGGACTGTTTCAAAGCCCTATCCCTGTACTCAGTCTCTTATCGACTGCTTCATTCTGACCTATGCCGAGCTTACAAGGTATTCTCTGATCCCATACTGATGGATCTCTTGCACAGTCACAAAACAAATAGCATCAGAAATACCTGATCTAAGTATCTAAACTTCATCTGTGACATAGACAGTTTATGTCTTTCCCTCATTAGGCCAATCATTGAGTGCAATGGCCCATTTGGCATGTACCTCATAAACACCTGCAACAACTGGTGAGGTCACAAAAGTACCTCACAAAGAGCATCCTAGGCCTTAAACATTTGTCCTACATGGACAGACTAAAATAACTCCAACTATTCTGTCTCTGTATCGCCTACTTAGAGGCGATCTCTGCTTGACTTACAAAGCCATGTCTGACCCAGCTCTGTAAGAAATGCTACATCTGAAGAAATCCCTATCTCTTCACACCACACACTCCAGAGACCTCAACCTCATTACCAAAATCAACAGAATACGCTGGAGGGACAGGTTCATAACCCAGAGACTGTCCATGCTATGGAATAGACCTTGTATATATGTCAAGCAGATTACCTCACTGGCACTGTTCAAGTGAAATCTTGCTGAGTGGATGGGAAATAGAAAATTCACCCCAGGGATCACTCCAGTGGAGTTACTCGACAGAGGCACTGGGAACTAAGGTCAGGTGGCACAATGCCAGGGTAATCCTATGGGCTAGGCTTGTTAAGGCTCCAGGCCCATTAGCCTAGTACACATCTATGAACCTATGAACCTTGGAGAGACAGGTATATATCTTAAAAATTACTATTTTTCTGGAACAGGATTCTCATGCATGTGAAGCATAACCCTGTTCAAATGTATCTTGAACTAATGGATGGAAATTCAGAAATGTACCCTTGGTTTGGAACCTATGTCCCTGATAGACAGAAGCAGTCTGAGAAAAGGCATGCTAGTGTCAGTGTACAAGATAAAGGGGACATCCACAACTATAGATGGTACAGAGGTATCATACTCCTGTCACAATACATGAAAGTTCTGGAGTGGGTGATTGACAAATGAATATGCAGAGTAGTAGAGGAGTAAGAGTTGAGTAGTTCAGATTCAGATCCGGATGCAGCACAATCAAACTGATGTTTGCAGTTAGACAAATAGTTAAGAAGATGCTAAAGATGAATAAAGTGTCCAACCGGGTTTCCCTAGACTTGGAAAAAGCATATGACAAGGTCCCAAGAAAGCTGATTTAGGCAGTCCTGTGGTGCTCTGAAGTTCCAGAAATACTGGTAGAATTAGTTGTAGGCTATGTGTAAGAAATCAATGACTCAAGTATGAACAGTATTCAGACTCAGAGAGGGGTTCCCAGCGGAAGTGGGTGTGCATCAGGGTTCACCTCTTAGCTCACTGCTGTGTATACTGGTGGTAGACTACAGTAGCAAAAAGGTAAGTAAAATTAAATAAAAATAGATTTAAAAATGTAAGATTAAAAAAATATATATTTATTTTTTATTTATTTATTTATTTATTTATATTTGTTGACCGGGAGTGTCCGACTGGACGTAGGTCCATTTTCAGCGGAGGCCCGGGGAGAAAAGCTCCACAGTTAAAATAAACAGACAGTAGTTACATTGGATTACATAGCGATTAACAATTTACATAGCAATTACTTACAACATATTTACAGATGAAGAACATAGTCATCAATAGACAACTAGAATCTTTATCTGTGAAGTACATAACAGACATTAACAAATGTTACAATAAGAAGTTCCTGCTGTATAATAAGTACTAGGCTTATGAGCATCTGAGCTTGCTATAATCAAGGTAGTTAGTGGAGTGGAAAGAAAGGTAGTGGTTGGATGGGGTGGGTGATATTAGAGTGGGAGTTGCAAGGGCATAGCCAGCATGTTTTTAGGTGCGCTTTTAGTAAAGTTTTGAAGTGGGTGCATGACGGTATGGAGGTAATTGTGGGTGGGAGGGAGTTCCATAATTTGGCTATGGTGCAAGAGAATAGTGCTTCACCAGCAGAGTTATTGGCTTTACTGTTCTGCAAGTGATTTTTGTTGCTGGATCTTAGTGGTCTGGTGGTGCGATAGGGTTGGAGTAGATTCTGGAGGGATGGGACATTTAGTGGATGGTTTACTAGTTTGTGGGCGAGTGAGAGTTGATACCATTGAAGGAGGTGAGGGAGTTCAAGCCAGCCCAGTTCAGCAAGTGAGAGACAGTGGTGACTATGGTAGGATGCTCCTGTGATGAATTTGGCGATTTTGTTGTAGCAGGTCTCTAGCTTGTTTATATCGCATTGCCTTAGGTTGGTATATATTGGAGAAGCATAAAGAAGGGTGGAGATAAGGTGGGAATTTGCTATTGAAATCTTTGCTGCTTTGGTGAGAAGTTGCTTATTTCTGTATAATGCTCCTAGTTTTTTGTGGACTTTTTTATGGTCATGGATATGTGAATGTCAAATTTTAGTTTATTGTCTATTTCCACTCCTAGCAATTTGGTGTGTTCAGTAGGGTATATAGTGGTGTTGTCTTTAGCTGTGATGTTAAAGTGAGAGTTGTTTTGAGTATGTTTGGTGGGTTGCAAGATGAGTAGTTTAGTTTTGTTTGGGTTGAGTATTAATTGGGCATCGGATAACCAAGTTTCAACAGAGGAAAAGGCTTCCTGTGTGACTTTTTGCAGTTTGGGTAGGGACAGGGCTGAGCAGATGATGGTTGAGTCATCTGCGTATTGTATGAGTGTGCCATGTTTAGTGGCAGAGGCTAGATTATTGGTGAAAACAGAGAAGAGTAGGGGGTCCAAGGATGGATCCTTGGGGAACCCCTACGTAGACAGGTAGTTGGGGAGATATGTCATTCTGCCATACAACGGATTGTTGGCGGTCAGACAGGTAACTCTGAAACCAGTTGGTGACTGACTGTTAGAAGGATAGGTTATTGAGGACAGAGATAAGTTGTTTGTGTGGGACCATGTCAAATGGTTTAAATAGGTCTAGGAAAGTAGCAGAGGAGAGATAGCTATTGTTTTTATGCTGAAGGATAGTGTTAGTAAAGGAGAACAAGGCAGTAGTGGTGCTATGGTTTGGTCGGAAACCATGCTGAGTATTGGAAAGGAGGTTGCTAGTAAGGAGGTAGTCTGAGACCTGAGTGTGTATGCATCTCTCTAGTATTTTGAAGAGTGGAGAGAGAATAGCTATGGGGCTGTAATTGGTTAGTTCTGTGGAGGGTCCGCCTTTGTGGAGGGGAATTATATGTGATACTTTCCACAGTGTGGAAACGTAAATTTCTGACAGAGATCGGTTAATCAAGATGGATACTGGGTAGGCCAGAGCATCAACTGCGATTTGTAGGTATTCACTTGGGAGGTTGTCTGCTGCTAATTTGGTGGGCTTAAGTTTAGTTAAGAGTTTTTTTATGTTGGAGGTAGATACAGGAGAAAAAGAGAAGGCAGTGGGGAGATTACTAGTTGAAGATGTGGGTTGGGGGGGTTGTGTTGTTTATCTAGTAATAGTATGGTTTGTGTGAAGTGTGTGTTGAATGAGTTAGCAATATTTTCTGAGGAGTGAGGGATGTTAGGAGGAGGGGTACTGACTTTACCTGGGTGGAGGATGGAGTTTATGGAGGACCAGAATTGTTTGGGGCTGTGTTGGGAGGAGTCTAGGGCAGACTGGTAGTATTGGAATTTGTCCTGTTTTATTAGCTTTTTGACTCTATTACGTAGTTCTAGGAATTTCTGTCTAGTTGAGGGGGTTTTGGTTTTGCGCCAGTGCTCCCAGGCTTTATCCCTGTTTTTCATTTCTGACTTAGTGGTTTCCTGTAGCCATGGGGAGGGTTGTGCTTTGATTCTGGAAAGTCTTATGGGGGCATGATAATTAAGGATGCTCAGGAAGGCAGTATTAAAAAATTCAACTGCATCATCAAGACTGAGGTACTTTAGAGGATGCCAGTTACATTCTTTGAGGGATGAGATGAATGTGAGTAGGTTAAAGTTTGTTTTTTTTTACGTATTTGACAGTAGATGACAGGTTTAGTTTGGTATAGGTATTTTTTGAGTAGGAATGTTGGGGAGTGAGCACTGAGGCTATCTGATAAGCAGCCTGTTACATATGACTGGGGGCTCTTACTGACTAGTATACAATCCAGGGTAGTGTGCTTGCTGGAGTTATTATTTATCCTGGTTGGCGACTGGACTAGTTGGGTGGAGCCATGAAGGTTTACATGATGGGTTGGATGGTTGCCAGAACAGGATTGCCAGTCAATATTGAAATAACCTAAAATTATAGTTTCTTGGGGGAGATGGTGGGTAGACCAGCTGAGGAGGTTTTCTAGTGGAGGGATGTTTTGGCCAGGTGGGAAGTAGCATCCAATTATGTTGATGGTTTTGTTTTGGTTTATTTTGAGGTTGATATATATTATTTCTTCATTGCCTATTTGTGGAGCTGATGATTTTAAGATCTGGATGTTTAGATGCTGTTTAAATATTATAGCTGCACCGCCTCCTTTCTTCTTTAGCCGGTGTACTCTTAGTATGCCATAAACTGTAGGGGGTACTTGCTCACTGGTAATGTGAGGTTTTAGCCAGGTTTCTGTCAGGATGACTATATCTGGGGAGTACAAGTCTATGGTGGCATGGAGTTCATGGACTTTATTGGATATACCTCTAATATTTAGGCTTAGTAGAAGGAAGTCACTTGGCTTTCTATTGGCAGTAATATGGGAGAAGTTGTGATTTCTAGTCTGATTATGAGGATTGGGGTTGGAGATGGTAGAGCCAGGGTTGGGGTGGATGTATCCACTTAGGGCTAGTTTTGATATGCATGATGTTATTAGTTTTCTCAGTTTTAAAATGTGTTTGTTTATAAGGGAAACTTTATGATTGCGCTCTGTGGGTAATAGGTATGGTGGGAGGGTTACTATGTTAAGTTGTAGGGATGCTTTATGTTTGAGTAATATAGTTGGTAGAATATGTGGGGGTGCATAGGGATGGTTCTTGAGTTGGTGGGAGGGGAGCTGAGTGAGGGTGAGACATGAGTGGTGGTGTGATTAGTAGTACAGTGGTAGTGGTTGAGTGAGGGAATGATGGAGCTTTGGTAGGATGTAAGATATGCAAGGAGAGTGCATGCAGTGAGCATAGGTAAGATATGCTTGTACATGTTAGTTGAGGAGGTGTGATAGTAGTGGGAAGATGGAGCAGGTAGTGTTGGGTTAACGCTGTTTTTGGCTATTGGAAAGATGGGAGGGGTTTGTGAGTGTAATAAAGGTGGGACCACTGGGGGCGGGAGGGAATAGGGGGCAGGGTGGGGAGCGAAGCGGGTAGAGACCCTGTTAGTTGCTCTTATGAGAAGGCTGGAAACAATCAGGTAATAGAGTTAACTGATAAATGAACATATGATAGTGACAAGGGTGGTTGTAGTTTTAAAAATGGTGCCTGCCTGGGATTGTCTTAAGGTAATAAACAGGGAAGGGGGAGGGGAGAACAAGGGTGGGAGCAGGCAGTTCTTTGTACTGCTGCTAATGAACCAAAGTAAAGACAAGTTTGTGTTTAAGAAACAATCACAATTGACCATGGACTGCTCTGAAACTGTAAGTCATTTCTTAACCATTTCTCAGGTGGAAAAACAGGATAACCCTGTATCAGTAGGCTACTGTGGTCTCAGTTTAAATTAACAAACACACAGTATTGATCAGTTATGGATACTATTTGCTAACAGAAGGGAATAAGAGAGAAAGTGGAAGATGAGTGTGTGTGTGTGTGTGTGTGGGAGTGGGGGGGGGGCTGCTTACAAGCCAAAGCAGAGTGCTCTCCAGGGAAAAATTAATATTGGCTCAAACAGGTAGACACATACTCAAAGTTAACTTTAGCTGTTTGCAGACAGTTCAGACCCGGACTGCGCTTTTCTTATAAGAATGATAAAGGTGGTACCGCAGTTGAATACTTAAGAGTGGTGTTAGGTCTAGAAAAGAAGAGTACAGAGAGGAGTAAGCACTTTGAGATGGTAAAGATATAAAGATTACAATTACAATTACAGATTACTGGGTTATGTTTTTATATATTTATTTATTATTAATTTGAATACAAATAGCTATATATATATATATATATATATATATATATATATATATATATATATGGGTCTACTTCTATTCGTTGACAGCCCATTTCACTGAAACCCATTTGGTCGACAGCTCATTTCATTGACAAAAGTGTTCAGGGCAAAAACCTGGGATTTGCCCCCCTCCCCACTGTTGTGCGACTGTGGAGTTGTTATATATAGTTGAGGGGTGTGTGGGGGCACAGCCACATTGGGGTGAAGCAGCCCCACCTAGAATGTTTGTCGATGAAATGAGCTGTCGACCAAATGGGTTTCAGTGAAATGGGCTGTCAACGAATAGAAGTAGACCCATATATATATATATATATATATATATATATATATATATATATATATATATATATATATATATATATTTATTTATATATTGAATATACATTTGTAAATTTTATTTAGATATTTATTTGAATGTTTAGGGTGGGGACTTTTCTTTTTGATGGAAATACTTTGATTATACTGTAGGTAACAGAGAAACCATACTCTTTTCTTCATTAAGTATATATGATATTTTAAATGCACTTGAGCTACCACCAACTTAAGCAAATGGGGCATTGATTTAATGTCTCATCTGAAAGATGGCACACTCAAGACTGCAGCACATCCTACTGCTGCACTGCAGTCTCATCCCCTTGAAAATTAATTCAGTCAGTTGGATTGAGCCCAAAGCATTCTGCTCTTCCAGCACCTTCAGTGAGGGTGCAACCTGATGAGCTACTGACACTACTATAATGGAACATACATTTTTCAGTTTGTCAGGAGGACAATGCCAGTATGCATAAGATTCATATCACAGGCCCACAGGTACTTAACAGGCTATTGATCTGTGAGGATCTTTTGAAGCCTAGCCTTACATTCCCTTGGTAGCTTTTTACCCATTATATTTATTTATTTTATTTATTTATTTATAGTTTGTTCTGGGGAGAAAAGCTCCATAAAAGTACAAAATTACAGATACACATAGGAATTACAGGTTACATATAGGAACACAAGTTACAGATTCAAACATAAGATATACAAATTATACCTATATGTAGGCCTGACAGTAGTACAATGCCAAAAGAAAAAAAATGTTTTTTTTTTCCTTTTTGCATTATTTGTAGTTTAAATTACACTAAGACCAAAGCTACACCTAGTTACATTAGTCCTTAAACTAAACACTATTACAAACCTTTATTCAAAATCTTAAAACTCATACCCAAGATACATTACAACCTCACAAAGGATGGTGACATCCACCCAAACCCTGGTCTATCCCCATCTGTTGACCCTCATCTAACAACTATATCCCATACCACCATAGCTCCAACAAATAGACCTCCTAACTCACTGCTGGTCTGCCATCTAAATATTAGGAGCATAAATAACAAAACTCAGCACCTGCATGCCCTCTTAGCTGTTCATTCCCCAGATATATTATGCCTAACAGAAATGTGGCTAAAGCCTGCCACCAAGGACCATGAGATTCTGCCACCAGGGTATAATATGTTTCAACTAGACCGTACCACCAGAAATGGTGGTGGGGTAGCCATACTTTACAAGTCTACCCTATCTGTCAGCATAGACACCCAATAACCACCCCCGTTCAATAATGCTAAAATTCTTATCTCAAAACTACAAATTAATAAAAACAAAAATGTAAACATTGTCTTTTGTTAAATTCCCCCAGGGAGGAACACAGAAACCTTAAAAGACTTCTTATATTGGTTATCCAATAACTACCCCCAAGAAACAATTGTTCTTGGAGATTTCAACATTGACTGGAACACTTGCTCTTGTGAAACCCCCACAACCCACATAAACCTCTGTGGATTTACTCAAATCATAACCTCCCCCACCAGGACAGGAAAACCCAATAACAAGGATGACCTAAGCAATCACTGTCTCACCTATGTAATCAAGCTCAAAGTAGACTGCTCCTACCAATCCACCTATAGAACATTAAGAAACAACAAGAATTTTATTCTCACCAAGTATCAAAATGAACTTAAGGCATGCAACTGGTCAGTACTAAAAAGTCTCCCCCTTGATGAAGTAGGAGCATACTTTAACACCAAATTCCTTGCTATTCTTAACTCCCATGTTCCCAGTTGCTCTATTAGAACTAAAGTTAATATTGCACCATAGCTTTATAAAGATACCAAAACCAGAATTTCACTCAGAAACAAAGCATGGGCCACCTGCCAAAAAACAAAAGCCCCACTTGATCAACTAAGATTCGGACAGCTAAGAAATGACACCAAAAAATCCATAACCTTAGACAAAAAGAACCACTACTACCATCTACTGCAGAAACACCAAAACAAACCTCAAAAGTTCTGGGCAGGAATAAACAAACTACTCCACCCAGGTCAAACCACCACTCCAACCCCCTCAGCTTCCCAACAAAAATCCCCAGTAGACATTGCTAATAACTTCAACAGCTTCTTCACAGACACTGTCCAGTCTCTAGCCAGCCAACTCTCTCCCAATGGCTCTAATTCTAATGCAGTCTCACCCAGTACCCAAACATACTTTACCTTTCAACCTGTTTCTACTCAGCTTATTCATGCCCTACTTAAGAAACTAAGACCCACCACCCTGGCTGCCGACCTCCTCCCAGCAGACTATCTGCAAAAGGAAGCTGACACCATAGCATATCCCATCTCAATCTTGATCAACATAGCTATATCTGAAGCTACTGTACCCACTATATGGAAAATCTCCCATGTCATACCTCTCCATAAAGGAGTCAGTTCCAGTGACCTGTCAAACTTTAGAACCATAGCTATTCTGCCACTTCTAGCTAAAATTATGGAGAAGTGCGTACACATACAGCTCATGCACTACCACACACAGAACAAGCTGTTGTCTAACTTTCAGCATGGCTATAAGCCACACCACAGTACTACTTCTGCTCTCCTCTCTTTCTCTAACGTCATTAACCACAACCACAATAATTACAAACTATCCTCAGCTCTCCTTCTAGATCTATACAAGGATTGACATGGTTGACCACAAAATGCTTATAAATACCTTGAAGGCCTTCTACTTAAACAACCATGCACTATAATGGTTTCAATCCTACCTGCAGGGCAGGCAACAGGCAGTCCTATGGCAGGACAAGCTATCATCTCGCCTACCCATCACATTAGGAGTCCCCCAGGGCTCGATACTAGGACCCATTCTTTTCTCCATCTTTATCAATGACCTTCATTCTGTCATCCCAGGTGCTACCAGCATTCAATATGTGGATGATTCTACCTTGATTTGTTCTGACACCTCACCAGCTACTTGATTCACATTAACCTAAAATACCTTCAATACAGTGGAAAAATGGTTGTCTAATCAACATCTAATCCTAAACCCCAACAAAACTAAGCTGCTCCTCTTCTCCCCCACATGCAGGACCCCCTGCCATCCTTGAACATAACCGGTAACAGTGGCACTATCATCTCCCCAGAAGCCCAAACTAAATTACTGGGTGTCATAGTTGATAACAACCTGAAGTTGTGCATATCAATCAAACTATCAAAACCATTAATAAAAAACGTGGCTCTATACAGAATCAAACCTTTCGTTACCCCACTTGCTAGAACTGCAATTGCCCATTCCTATCTATTATCAACTCTTCTCTATGCCTCACCTCTATTCTCCAGCTTAAACAAAACAGGTCTTAATAAACTATTATTCTGCTATAACCACATTGCCAGATTTGCTACTGGCACAGCCTACCAGACACACCACTGTCACAACCTAAATCACCTAGGATGGCTTGAACTGCCTAGCCTACTGCAGTTCAACCAGCTAATAGTGGCACATAAAGTCCTTTACCAACCAGAAAATATGCCTGCACTAAAAAATATTATCAGCCCCTACACCAGCACCGGCCACTGTGATCATCCACTAGACTCCTAGTTCAAACATACAAATCAAACTACTCAGCTCTCTGTTTGCCAACTCTGTTGGAAAAACATGGAACAGACTCCCAGCTGACTTGACCCTAGAACCTTTACTAACTCAATTCAAAAACAAATTCAAGAAATACTTCAAAACTCATTGGTTATGTCCTTGCACTAACCCCACCTAGTGATCTCTCTATTACGTAGGTGCCTTACCTTCAACTACTTCTAACTTTTCTCTACCACACCATTTCAGGAAGGGTCAACTGTATAACTGTTGCTCAATGTGTCTTAAACCTGAATGTAATGTTATGTATATATAACTTTGAAAATAATGTTATGTTTTGTAAAGTGTTTTATAATAAGTTAGAACTTTATGTGTTAAATGCTGGTATTGCTTATGACTCTAATCTGCTTGAAACTAGCATTTACTAAATGTTCAATGTGTATTATTATCTTGGAGCTTTTCTCCCGGGGCCTCCACTGAAAATGGACATACATCCAGCCAAACTATCCTGGTCAACAAATGTATAATAAATAAAATAAACAAAAATAAATTACTAATTAGTGATTCTGCAGGTTTTTATAAGTATACTAAGTCATACAACTCATTGGAGGTTAGAACTATAGGAGGTTATTATAAGATTTATCAGTTGTTAGAAAGGAAAGTATAGTGTAGGAGGATTAAGTAGGATGAGAGCAGCAGCATTCCCATTCAGAAGTTAGATGTGAGTGAAGCAAGGTTTTAAACATGGAGGGACTGTTTGTTGTACGGATTAGAGGAGTGAGAGAGTTCCAGTGCCGAGCTACAGAGAAGGCCAATATCTGTTTGCCTGGTAGATGGGCAGGTTTATGCAACTCAATTAGATTTTGGGGCAATATGATCTAAGAAGCCTATCTGGCTGATGCATCTTGAAGGTAGAGGCAAGGGAGGGACAGTGAGAGGGGTTGAAAATGGGTTTGTTTGCTTGGATAAATTGTATATAGGTAATGTACTTGGGCATCTCAAGCCACTTCAGTTGATGTAGGGCATTACAGTGATGGGAAGTGGATCTATGGCCTATTGCAAGAGGAGAGTTTTGTCTTGAGGGAAGATTGCAGGTTAGTAAGTATAGAGGCACCATATAGGAGGGATGGAATAAGGTATGTGTTTGCTAGGATGAGCCTGGTGGAGGGAGAGCTATAACGGTAGTGGCGGTAAAGCATACCAATTTTCTTATGTTTTTTTTTATGTTTGCTTGTAGGTGGTTATCAAACTTTAGTTGATCATCAATAAGTACTCCTAGTAGTTTAGAATTGGAGACTATTTCAGGGGGGGTGTAGTTTTTGCTGGTGATTGAGAATGAGTTTTTATCTAGGGTGGTAGTTTTGCATGGGGTAAATATCATTAGTTTGTTTTTGGTTGTGTTGGGTGATAGGTGGTTGTAAAGCATCCATTTTTCAGTGGAGGAGAAGGCATCTTGGGTTAGTTTAGATAAAGTGGAGATAGAAGGGGAGGAGCAGATTATGTTAGAATCAATAGTAGAATTGTGTGTATGAATTACCTGAAAGAGGGTAGAACAAGGGTATATTAGAGCATTCACTTGTTACCACTTTCCCCTAATCAACACTGTTGATAAACCACGGATACATTTATAGTTTTCCATCCAGTCATTCAAATTATGTTTAAACAGGGTAAGACAAGTGCTTTATGTGAAGTGGAAAGAGGTCCATAGAAGCAGTATTCTCTGTGACAAATACCTGTCCTTCCAACATGTCCTGTTTATGTTGCAGAATAGGGTGAGATCTCTTGATCAGATGTAAATGCTAGTGTTACCTCATACTGATCTGGGTCCAAAGTCCTCTGCTAAGTTTAGAAACAGTATTTTTGCATCTGGAGAATTAAATTTATTTTTGTATGCAATCAGTTTATTTTCATTTATTATATAGCATGTTCATATTTGGGTTCCACCATAGGGGTTTATTCTTAATTTGGCAGTGGGGGACAGATCTATCTATGTAGATATTTACATGTATGTAGAATATGACAATAAAGGATCACACATAACCAGTGAGGTCATTAGAATGAAAGGGATTTTGAATTTAATTAGATCATCACTCAGTTTTGGTAGATTAGCCTTAGGATAATCTCTGAATAGCAAAGTGTTGTGAGATGCTTCTAGTTTCAGTGTTATGGCGAATGTGACCGATTTATAATCTGATTTGACCAGAGAAGACATGAAAAATGGTGGGGAGAAAATATGTCCCATTTTGGGAATGATCAAGTCTAGGATATTATTACCCTTGGTTGGGTGAGGACTAAATGGTCCCAAGAGTTTTTATTGATAAAGTCCTGAAATTTTTGGTCAGACCTGTCTGAGAATGTATAAGTCTCCCAGTTAATAGAGGGGTGAAGTATGCAAGAAAAATGGTGCTTGGATTAATTTACTACATAGGGACTTCATATTAGTTAGGTAGGTGGTATGAGTAGATGGGGACATAGAGGGAGTCCTATAGGTACCTATCATATGATAAGGGGTTTTATTAATAGTAAGCTGGATGTAGAGAAATTACAGGTTATTATCTTGTATAAAGAGTCAGAAGGTAAAACTGTTTTTTTAAAGAATATAGATTCACTGCCATCTTTAATGCCTTCATCTAATGCAGTGGACCTGAACATGTCGTAGGAATTGAACCTTGCACTGATGGGGTGTTATTATTGATTTTCAGCCAGATCACTGTGATGATATATATATATATCAATGTTTTCCAAGGTAAGGAGTGCTTGTAAGGAGGGAAGATTTTGTTTTGGCTCCTAGCAAAGAGCAGCAATACATTTATTATTAGCTAGACATTGTTTCATATCAGGAGCTTCAGAAGTTTGACGTTGGCTATAAAACATACTCTGGGGTAGACAAAGATGTAATCAATATATGAAAGCCTTCAGGGAATAGGTGCATTCTGTCCATGGCAAAGCAAAATTGTCTACCATCTCCTTATGAACACTGATATATTGTACCCCCTTTGAATAATACCAGAAGCCAAGCCAATTGGTGAAGTCAGTAATATTTTGATTGAACTGTGGCATCATTATAGGTTCATAGATTACTACTAAGCTAATTGCCTTTGTGAGCCATTTAAGCTTAGCCAATTTCCACACGTGAGAATCAAACTGTGCACCTTGCGTCTGTAAGGTAAACACTTTAACCATTATACCAACATCCCACTATTGTTTGGTGATAGTAGAATGCTACTCAAAGCTAGGTTCATACCCGCTCCAGACACATATTCCATTAACTCCATCATGTCTGTATTCATATGGACCAGGGAATTATGTCTCAAGTCATTTACACCCATGTGTACTGACAAATCCTGATACCTAATAGCCAACTGACAGTAACCCTCTCATTGCACATTCTGGTGAGTGGTGTATTAATCTGTCGCACTACGGAGTCACCTATTACCAAGATATTGGACTAAGTGGAAGTTTGCCTTATTTGTTTTTGAACTCTATTAATGTGTCTCTTAGATGTATGTATCATGGTGATTGCTGCCTGTGTTCTATATTTATGAGGTTGCTGTGGATACTTGATTCTTAGTTTACACTTAGAAGGCATTTGTGATTTAAACAGGTTACTTTTTAGAGCCTCAGCATATGGAGATCTATGTCACTTGCATGAGTTGTGTGTCAATGGTTTAGTGTGGTGTTGCACAGTATTGCTTGTTATTTGAAGTGGCTTTATGTGAAAGTTTTGCCTCTAAGAACGTGACTAGATCTCCCAAACAGTGTGTGAATTAAAATAGTAGTTGCTTGTCATGGCTGTCAGTAAACATGAGACGATTGCTACATTGTATCAGGATGCCCATTTCCATCAAGTAGGCTACATGGTTTCAGATGCTTACTAATATGGGGGAATGTATTGTCTGTGAAGTTTGGAGTTGATTTACTGGAGTGCTGCCTGTCTAAAAGGGCAGTGTAAGTCTACACACATTGAGCAATGTGCTTGGTAGTACAAACCAGAGTTTCTTCATGCAACTACTGAAGGAAGCATTTCAGCTTGTAAAGTATTAATTTGGGGTATACTAGGAAAAGTGACTAGAAAAAATTTAGCATGCCCACCAACTCCAGGTAGTAGTAGATAATTTGTCTAGAATAAATACAACATTGGCTTTAGATGTGCAGTGATGTACTGCTGCTTAACTCTGCAGTTTATATAGCTAAAACTGATAGGCGGAGATGACTAAGGTTCCCAAGAGAGAGAATTTGAAAAATGAAAGTGCCTGCTTCTCTTCAGTATTGCATGGAGCTGCATGATGCAAAAGTGAAAGAACCAATAAGAAAGTAGTTAAACTCTAGCGAATAATGTCTACCCTTCAGAAACAGCAGCAAATTATTTCTTGCTACTGAATAACCACCCCTACTCTCATCAAGTTTACAACCAAACTAGAAACACAAGAACTGTTCTTTAATCTAAGATTAAGTTATAAAACAAGGAAAAAAAAGAGTAGAGAGTTACAGAGAAAATATGTTATATTAACTAGATGAAAATGTTGTCTAATGACTTGTCAAAGGAGAACACTCAGTGAAACAAAATGGAAGATCTATTAGCTAAGCAAACAACTAGGAGACTAAGAAACACATAATATCAGCTATTTTAACTGAGATGCAGTCTAATTTAAAAAAAAAAGTTGTAAAAGTGTAAAATCACACAAAAAAATACTTAGATTAACTAGAAAAGGGTGCAATCAGATGCTTAAACAGCCAGGAAACTGGCAACAGGCCAAGACCCAAAGCCATCAAGTTTAACCACACAAGAATAAAAAAGTTATAAATGCAGTAACTACTTCACTGGATATTTCATGAAATTTAAGCTTGAAAAACACCAGAAGAAAATTTCTCTCAGCACATATGCATCAGTTTTCTTAATTGGAAGTTTAGAGAAAGAGTTTTTGCTTAATCCAATTCAATGTAACTTGAACCAGTGAATGGGGAATTGAAATTTTATCACTGGTCTGACACCTATATCTCTAGTACATACAGACAACCTATAAATGCTTGCCCACCAACACATAAGTCTATATATACACCTTGAAATAGCACTTGTGTATCAAAACTTGTCAGATGCATTTGGGTAGCATGGCTAGACTTTAAAGGGCCCCTTGAGTTGCTAGCCTATTATAAACTTATAAGACTCAGGGAAAATGGCTAGCAACACTGTTAAGCTGAGTGTAAATGTAAAAGAACCAATAATGCCTACTCCAAAGAAAAAGAAGCAAATTATTCTTCCTGACTGAATAATCAGTACTGCTCTCAGCAGGTTTATTTTGCTGTTATGTTATCATAATTACAATTATAAATACTTATCTCTGAAAAAGTTGATATTTTTGTCATTATAACTTATGCCAAAACCTTTTATGACATGCAGAGTGAAAAGCACACAAATGAGATGCTCTCATCTCCGTACTTTGACTGTTTAACACTCATTAAATGCAGAAATGTTATAATCTAGCAATATCACATATTGGTAGTCACAGATATGCTGAAATTCAGGTTGAAATTTAGGGCAGAATTGCCATCAAAAATTAACCAAATGTAACATTTTCAGAATAATTTATTTATTTAACATTTGTTAACTGGGAAATTCTGACTGGGAGAGAGTCCATTTTCAGCAGAGACTGGGAGAGAAAAGCTCTAGAAGCATGGTTTTGGAATGTGAGAGGCAACTGGAGCACCCAGAGGACGCAAGGATGATATGCAGAGTCCGTATAGAAGGCACCCCAGACAAGAATCGAACTGAAGAACCTCTTGCTATGAGGTTACAATGCTAACTTCTGTTAGCTATCAAATATGTTCATTAAGTCAAATTTAAGTCTTGCTAATCAAACTCAGCCATACAGTAAAGAAAAAGAAGTTATGTACCTACCATAACGTTCCATGTTAGTTGTCTTCTTCTCGCCTTCTTTCTTGCTGGTTGGGTTCAGAGCTGATCCTCAGCTCCGACTTGGCCATCTTCAAAAGCTTGAGAGCTGTTTACTGGCTCGGGGCCACCCCATATCCCATGATGCCTGGCGCTAGATACCCAGATCTCATTTGGTTAGTCTAACTGCAGACATAATAAGGAAAGAATCCTATCCTGGAATGTAGAAAACCTACCAGAGAGGCTACTAGGCAGAAAAGAGTAGACAGAGAAGACTCAGCCAGTGAAAAACCATAAGGAACTCTTCTCGTTCTACTAGGATAGGGAGATGGAGGGTGGGACGCAAGAAAAAAGGCGAGAAGAAGACAACTAACATTGAACGTTATGGTAGGTACATAACTTCTTTATGTTAAGTTGTCTATCTCACCTTCATTCTTGCTGGTTGGGACAGTGTCTCTAGCACCTAAAATCCTGGGTAGCTCATCGGAACAAACTCTTCAGAACAGTGGAACCAAAATCAGCTCTGCTCCTAGAAACCACATCCAACTTATAATGCGAAATGAAAGTATGGGGGTTGGCCCACATAGCCACAGCACAAATAGATTCCATGGGCAACCTAGCCTGAAAGGCCACAGAAGTGGCTAAAGCTCTGGTGGAGTGACCTTTTGGTTTAACAGGCAATTCTTTATTCCTCAGTTGATAAATGTGATGATAGTAGTCAACCACCTGGACAAGGTTACTTTTGAGACTGGAAGACCTTGTTTACCCTCAGCATAAGAAAGGAAAAGTTGGTCCGATTTCCTGATGTCCTTAGTTCTATGCAAATAAAAGCGTAGTTGCCTGTGAACATCTAACTGATGCAATTTATATTCCGCCCTGTTGGAGTGGTTGGGAAAAAACACAAGAAGGTCTATGGACTGATTCAAGTTATTCTCTGAAGAGACCTTAGGAAGGAAGGAAGGATTAGTCCTGAGAGAAACCCTGTCATTGTGGAACACTAGGTACGGAGGACGGGTACAAAGAGCCTGAAGTTCCGAAACTCTACTGGCTGAAGTAATAGCTACCAGAAAGAGGGTTTTCCAAGATAAAAACTTCAAGGAACAAGATGCTGCAGGTTCGAAGGGGGACAAAATTAGAGAAGCTAAAATCAAATTTAGATCCCACGGTGGTGGAGGATCTCTCACTGGAGGCCTGAGCAGAGTGGTCCCTTTGAGAAAGGCTTTACATAGCTTATGAGACATGATATTATTTTCCAACAGGCCAATGTGAAAATTTGAAATTGCAGCTAACTGAACTTTAATTGTAGCGGAAGCGAACCCAGCATGAAAGAGTTCGGTAAGAAATTCCAAAATGTGGTGTACAGGGATTGAAAAGGGGTCTATACTCTTAGTCTCTGCCCAGGAAGAAAAATGTTTCCACTTACTAGCATAAGTGTTTCTAGTCGTAGACTTGTGCGATGTTAAAATAATTTTGTGCACAGAGGGGGGATATCAGGAAGCCTGGGTAAAGTTGGAAGTGGAGCAACTAAGCAGTGAGCTGGAGAGATTGCAAGGATTGGTGCAGCCTGCCCGATTGATGGATCAGAAGGTCTGGAACTAGGTCCAGAATCCACGGCTGCTCGAGAAGAAGATGATAATGCAGGAACGAGAACCATATTTGTCGAGGCCAGTAAGTAGCAATGAGGATCATTTTGCAGGCCAATACGGTAGCTTTCTGTATTAGCTTCGGGATTAGGGGAAACAGAGGGAATGCATAAAAAAGTCCCTGAGGCCAATTGTGGACTAGAGCGTCTCTGGGGGAATGTCCAGGAAGTGGAAGGAGAGAGAAGAAATTGCTGCACTTGCTGTTGAAGGGGGTGGCAAAAAGATCACAGCAAGGTTGGCCCCATTTGCAGAATATTTGGTCCACAACTACTTGATTCAAAGACCACTAGTGAGCATGAGAATTTCTCTGCTCAGCCTGTCTGCTATGATGTTGGACCTCCCAGGGATGTGCGTTGCGATCAGAAACTGTTTGGAAGAGATTGCCCACTGCCAGAGTCTGAGTGCTTCTCAACATAGGGGGTAGGACTTGGTTCCACCCTGCTTGTTGATGTACCACACTACTGACATATTGTCCGTTTGAATTGCAATGGTCCCGGTAGGAAGAGAGTCCTGAAGAGCTTGCAACACTAAAAGCACGGCCCTCATCTCCAAGACATTTATATGCAGATGGTACTCGTGAGGTTGCTAGGTGCCTTGGACTGTTCTGCATTGATACTGCACCCCCACCCAATCAGGGAGGTGTCCGTGGTCACCGTAGCAACTGGAGAGGGAAGTACAAATGGTCTGCCCCGGGGCACTGATGTGGAGACCATCCACCATGCAAGGTGCTTTTTGCATGCTTCTGTGATCATAACCATGTGAGACACGGGAAGCTGCTGGAAGGACCATTGGGTGAAAAGAAGCCACTTTATAATCCTCATGTGAAAACAAGCTAGAGGAACAAGTATGATCGCTGCTGCCATGAGACCCAGGGTTTGGAGGACGAACCTGGCTTGAATTCTTTTGCATGCTAATAAGACCTGTACATGTTGGCGAATCACTAATACCCTGTCTGGTGGAAGGCTCGATGACATGTCTTTTGTATTTAAATTTGCGCCTATAAAGGTGATAGACTGACAGGGTGACAATGCAGACTTTTTGAAATTTATTGAGATATCTATTCTGGAGCAAGTCTTGATAGTGTAGTCTCTGGCTCGCAGAAGGTGATGCCTGGTGGTAGCAGTGAGGAGCCAGTCATTTAGATATGGAAACACCTGGAATCCTTGCCATCTCAGGTGAACGGTAACTACTGCCATACATTTGGTGAACACCCTGGGGGCTGTAGTGAGACCAAAGGGCACAGCTCTGAACTGATAATGGCTGGCTCCCAGCCGGAGGCGAAGGAATCTTCTGGAGCATCTGTCCATTTTGACGTGGTAGTACACATCCTGAAGATCTATAGAGCACATCCAATTGCCCTGACCCAGAAAGGGTAAAATTAACTGTAGCGTGACCATCCGAAACTTCGTTCTTTGTACAGACCTGTTCAGTCTGCTAAGATCCAGAACGGGTCTCCAGTCCCCTGTCTTTTTTGGTACCAAAAAGAACCTTGAGTAAATTCCGGATCCTTGCTGGTCTGCTGGGACTTGCTGGATGGCCCTTTTTCTTAGCAGTTCTGAAACTTCTTGAACTGTTTGATCCCTTAGATTGGGTGGAACATCTGGAAGGGACTTGTTTAACACTAAGGGGGTGCGAACAAAGGGAATTCTGTAGCCTCCGGATATAACAGACTGTACCCATTTGTCTTGTGTTATGTCTTGCCAGGCTCTTGGGTACAGTGATAATCCTCCCCCGACTGCCTCCAGAGGTGAGCAGCCAGGCAACCCTTCAGGGATGTTGGAAGGGCTTCTCAGAGAAGGATTCTCTGCTGCCCTGGTTTTGCGGACCCCCTCTGCCACAAGGGCAGCGTCTATTATTGTTCCCTCCTCTGCCCCTGGATGGGAACTCACCACGTGTGTCTGGCAAGGCTTTCTGGGATTTCCGGAACCACATCTTTCCACTCTTCTGACCCTTGGGATATGGTCTGGAAGGAGTGGAAAAACAGACTCCCATGGCAGAAAGTCTTGCCTTCCTGCTCACACCTGGTAAGGGTGTCCTTCACCTGTGATCCAAAAAGAGAGAAACCATCAAAGGGGGTGTTGGTGAAAGACACTCTGAAAGGTTCTGCAAAGTTACATAGCCACATTCAAGCATGCCTCCTTAGGGCAACGCCTCTCGCACCATCGGCTGCATAAGAGATGAGCCTCATGGAGGAGTTCACCACTGAATTAAGAGTCGCCAGCTGGGAGGCTGCCTTAGCCTGGGCCCCCTCAGCTGATGGATCTTGGAGGGTATCTACAAGCTCTTTAAGGAGATCCCTTTGAAGACGGGTAAAGTGGCACAAATAATTCAGAGACCTCATGGAAAAAGTCGCTGAAGAGAACATCCGCTTCCCATATCTGTCCATTGTCCTGGACTCCTTGTTAGGGGGATGGACAGATGAGGAAGTTTCGGCCAACTCCTTCTTTGTGGCCACTGCTACCACCATGGCATCAACGGGAACACCTTAGGTCAAAATCTGTTTATCCTGTGGTGCAGTTATGAATTTAGCGGGTCTTCTGGGGGTCAGTTCCACTGTGTCTGGAGCTGACCACGCCTTCCGAGCCACCACAGACATCAGTGGGTCGAAAGGCGGAGACACCCTGGAGGTGGAAGGTCGGGATCCAAATGCATCCAGGAATACCGACTCATCCTCGGAAGGGCTTAGGGTAGTCCAGTTCCCCCTCTGCCTAAGCATCTCAAGGATGTCTGAGAAGGAGACATCTTCAGAGGGGGATCTCGGGGACCCTTCTGAATCCTCTAAGTCAGTATCTGATGTGACAGACTCAGGGGAGTCAACATGCTTCCTCTTGCGTTTCGTCTTATGAGGTGGCTCCTCTGAATGATCAGCGGAAGCCTCAGAAGAGGAAGATACACCCAAGGGTGTGCCCTGGAGTGTTGGTTCCCCACGCTTGGGGTCTGGAGGAGGGGCAGAGGCAGATGCAGGCACCATAGGGGGAGGAGACGATGGGGATGATCATGGGGATGACTCAGGGGCCTGCACACTCCTCATGACCTCGAAGGCGTCCCTGCTCAGATGCCTAGAAGGCTCCGGTTCCAAAGAGATCGGAATCCCTCTCCGCACTGAGGAGGATGGCTCCGAAGCCAATGTAGGAGCCGAGCTCACCTGCGCCGAAGCTCTGAGGGGGAGAATGGGGTCGGACAAGGGTCCGATGCCACTCGCCCGCTCGGAGCTGACGAGGAAGTCTCAGCACCCAGACCCTTCCAAGGACGGTACCAAGGAAGTGATCGGAGCCGACGATGGAACCGAAGAAGAAGGTATTGGTGCCAACGGTTCCAGAACTCGAACCCCAATGAACTCCGGCTCCGAGCTCAAGGGAGAAGTCGGAGGAGGAATAACTGCAGACATGGACGGAGCCAACACCTGATGAGGGGGGCTGGACAACATTTTTGCTAGGGCCTGCAATTTCAATAGCCTACTGACCACTCTCTCCACGTCGTGATCTGAAAGTCTTGAGGACCGAGAAGAGTGGGAGGACCGATAACTGTGCTCAGATTGGAGCAGAGGAGATGTCGGAGCCAAGCGTATCGACTCCAGGAAGGGAGACCTAGATCTCTTTCGACTTCCCGATGGCTCCAAAGTGTGAGTCGGGACCAACTGGGAGGCAGGCACATCGGTTCCAGCCAGAACCAAGGCAGAAGGAACAGCTTCACCCAATGACGTCTCCGAACTGAGAGGTGAAGATTTAGGTGGCTTAGAGGACTTCATTGGCTGAGCCTTAGCCGGTGAACCCTGGGGCTTAAGTAAACCCCGTAGGATTAACTTATTTCTTTGCTCCAGCAGGACTCTTGGGCTGAAAGCATGACAAACCAAACAAGAGTCCTGCAGGTGCACAGCGCCCAGACAATAGACACAAGAAGTGTGACCATCTGTCAGAGACATCTTCTGACAGTGTGAGTTACACTTCTTGAATCCAGACACCTTGGTATCCTTGGACATCCCTGAAAAGAAGGAACACCAAGAACAATACACAAAAAATAGGAGATAATAACTATCACACACACTAAAGTTACCACACCCAAAAAACAGCCGAAAAAAATACTAACAATATTCTATGCTACCCACAAACAAATAAGACTAAACTAGGTAAATACTAATTTTTTTTTTTTTTTTTTTTTTTTGAAGAGAAAAAAGAAAGGGTTAACCTCTAAATTAAATGGCTACCTATGTGAAGAAAGTGAAGGGGGAGGGGAAAACTCTCTGACTAAAATGAGTTTTCTGAAGGGAAGGGGAGGGATTCAGGAAAGAAATTATAGGTACAACAAAGATATACTGAGAAGGTTTTAACTACAACTAACAATCTACACTAAAAAACCCTAATAGTTTTTATCAAAAATACAGATAAAACAATGAAAATATACAACCTGAGCCAGTAAGACAACCTTGCAGCAGAAGCGGCAAATGAGATCTGGGTATCTAGTGCCAGGCATCATGGGATATGGGGTGGCCTTGAGCCAGTAAACAGCTCTCGAGCTTTTGAAGATGGCCGAGTCGGAGCCGAGGATCAGCTCCAAACCCAACCAGCAAGAATGAAGGTGAGATAGACAACTTAACATTATGACTTAACACAAGGGCACAAGATGGTGAAGGGAATACTGTTTCATACTATTCCTATGCTTACTAGGTATAAGGAGTCCCCATGCGAATTACTGGATTTTAATGACTTTACTAGGAGCTGCTTATTTGATCAAATGTTCTGTTTGGGTTTGCGTTGTTTTATTGCATTACTGATGGTTGCTTTGTTCAATAGCTGCAATTTGAATTGGATTTTGCGGACAAAATTGATGTGTTTGTCAAATTTAAGTTGGTCATTTACAGGGACACGCGTGACTGAATTTTTTTCTTGTTCTTTTCTGGTGTTTTCATATGAGACAATATTTAGTATCTAGCTAGTTGGTGTGATTTTTTTTTTGGGGGGGGGGCTGAACAGAGGTAAATCTGTCTTCAGAATTGTAGTTAATACTGTGCTGTGGTAGAGCAAACAATAGCTGAGTGATCACCATGTTGCATGATCATCACAGGTTTGGCTCCTTTGTACATATCATTTATGAATATATTCAGTAAGAGGGTTTCTAGTATTGATCTCAGCGACACACCTGTTTGCACTGAGAGGTGATTATATAAGGAGTCCTGACATTCAACAGAGTTTGTATGGTGGTTGACTTAAATAGAAAACCATTCTATGGTGGTGTTGCCTAGTACAAGTTGTGAAAGAGTGTTGAAGAGAAGTGGATGACAAGTACCTTTGAAATGTCCAAAAATAGGATGGAGACAATATTAATCGTATTTCTGTTTTCATTGACTGTGTTTACAAAATGTAGCATGACACTTTCAGTGCTATGATGGGGCCAGGAATCATGTTGTGAGGAGGAAAGTAACTGTATGAGTAGCAGAAAGTTTAAGATTTGATGATGGATACATCTTCTTGGTACTTTATAAGATTGAAAGAGTATTGCGATAAGTTAATAGTTTGAAAGTTTGATGATGGTACCTCCCTTAAGTATTGATGTAATATAAAATGTTTTCCATATTGTTAGAGCATATGATCCTAGTAAGGGTCTGTTGATTAATGCAAAGACTAGGCAGTTTATTTCATCTGCTCCTAATTTAAGATATTCTGCCGGAACAGTATCTGGTAATGGTCCCAACCACTGGCTTTCACCTCCATACAGCAGAAACGATGGGTAAACATATACAAAAAAAAAATGAACAAAGGATGCTGATTGGGGAAATCGTACTACAAAGATAAATGAGTTAGGGGTGAAATAATTGCACAGTCAGAAAAACTACATCCAGAAATGAATGAAGCTCTTTTTGTAAAAAGAAACCGCAATTAATGACTAATGGCTTTAAGCAGTGAAAAGAATTAAAGATGGTGCCAGCCAACAAAGTTTTTATGGGGAGGAATTACATGGCCACCTTTAATTTACACACATTATAAAACCCAAAAAGGTTTAATAGATAACTGGAAAACAAAGCAAAAACAACAGAAATTCCACCAAGAAAAGAAACATAATTTTGGGGAAGCATTTATGAAGATCCTGTTGAACAAAACAAAGATACTGAATGTATATAAGAGTTAAAAGAAACAGTAAGAAACTAATATAGAAGTTATGAAATGGGACAAAACAACAGCCACAAAAACTGATACGAAATTAAGAAAGGCTTCTAACTGGAAAACCCAGGACCAGATGCAGCTAAAGTTATTAACTAGACTCCCTGGTCTCCCTATCCTTTACCCCTTCCAGTATTGCCTGGTTTCAAAGCTATCCGTCACATAGACAGCAATCAGTTCAAATGCAAGGCATACAATCTCCTTTACTCCCAACTATGATAGGCATACAACAAGTTTGATTTTAAGCCTACTACTCTTCTCCATATTTACCAACAATCTACACACCTCCACCCAGCATGCGTCCCTTGTACAGTATGCTGATGATTTGACTCTTATTTCTCTGTTGTATCACTTTCCACTCTACAACAACTCACATCCTTCAGTTCTGTAGAAATTTGGATTACTGATATCCAACTAATCCTAAACCCCAATAAAACAAAATTGCTACGTTTTACTCCCAAACAAATCTATACATACCCCCCTATCCTTTTCAATCTCTTCCAAAATGGTACCATCATATCTCCCTCTGACCATACCAAACTCCTTGGTGTGGAAATTGACAAAAACCTACTCTTTGATGTCCATATCTCACAAACCATAAAAAAGGTCCACAAAAATGGGATTTCTATATAGGTATAAACAATTCCTCTCAGAAAAAGCACAGAGCACTCTAGCCCAAACCCATCTACTCTCCAATCTAATGTATGCCGTGCCAGTTCTTACCCATGTCAGAAAACTTGATCTCACCAGACTTGAATCATGTTACAACAAATTTGCCAAGTTTGCTGACAACTGCACCTTCAGAACCCATCCCTGTCAATTTATTTCTATTATTATTATTTTATTTTATTTTATTTATTTTACATTTGTTAACCAGGCTAGTCTAGCTGGATATATGTCCATTTTCAGTAAGGGCCCGGGGAGAAAAACTCCAAGCATGAACAGTGACAAAGTTAACAATATATAGAAACATAAAGGATTACAGTACAGTCTAGTATTAGTCTTAAAAGGAATAATAATGATACATTTTTGAGCTACAACAGTTAACAATTTATAGAAACATGCATGACTACAGTAGAAAGTAGAATTAGTCTAAAAGGAGTAATAATAATACATTTTAAATTATAGCAGGTTTAATAGAGATTCTACTAACTAATTATTCAACACACAGTAGAAGGTATGTGCAAGTCTCAGGTAGGGAAGAGAGCACAAGTGTTATTCTCATCATTCAAAGTAAGAGAAGTAACTTGTATTGGAGACTTAGGTTAAAGGAGTAGGGAAAGGGGTAAGTAAAAGAGTAAAGACAGATCTCAGTCTGGATTAGTGCATGGACAAAGCCAATGAGTTTTTAGATGTTCTTTAAGATGTTTTTTAAAAAGAGAAGTAGAAGCAGGGGTAGATAATTCTGAGGGAAGCTGGTTCCAGATTTTTCCTGCAGTGTTTGAAAAGAGTGAATCCCCAGCTTTGTTATTAGCTTTATTTGAGGACACTAGAAGCTTATTAGCAGAGCGTAGTGTGGTTAGATTTGTATATGGTGTAATTAGATTAGTAAGGATAGGGGTGTTGTTAGGGTGGTATAGGATCGTTTATGTAATGAGTAATTGTTGACAGAGTATGTGGTTTTTCAATTCTAGCCATCCTAGTTGTTTGAGGTTAAGGCAGTGGTGAGTTTTAAAGGGGGAGCTTGTGATGAATCTAGCTATGCTATTATAACAGGTGGAGAGTTTCGAGAGGTTATTTTTGGAGAGGTTAGTATATATAACAGAGGCATAGAAAAGGGTACAAATGAGGTAGTTTTGGGCAATAGTATTCTTAGCAGAAGGGGTAAGGCTTTGATTCTATAGAGGGTACCAAGTTTATTATTAACGGACTTTATAGTGGAGTTGATGTGTTCATCATAGCTGAAACGATTATCAATAGTTACACCTAGAAGGTGGGTTGTAGTATCTGGGGTAATGTTAGTACCAATGTTAGAGGTTATAGAGAAGAATGGAGTAGGTGATTTGTGAGTAGGGGTTAAAAGCAGTAATTTAGTTTTTTTTGGATTTAGGAGGAGGCAGTATTGCATAAACCAGTTTTCAACATTTTGAAAAACAGTTTGGGTAAGGGAGTGGAAAGTGGCTATATACTTGGCGGTACAGATTAAGGTGGAGTCGTCGGCGTATTGAATACCGACCTATGGGGACAGTCATCCGGACTTACTTAAACAATGGCAAGAACTGAACCTGGATTTCAGCTTTAAATATATTAAACTGATTATTGATTATTTCTCCCCATTAGAAGAACAGTTGTTAGTCAAAATTGAACAGTTAAATTGTGAGCTACGGGATCGCTTTAACAACGAACTTTGTTTAAATAAGTTAGACCACTTGTATATGCAGATACAGTCGTATAGTTACAGGTTACAATTAACCAAGCACCGTAAACTCTTAAGAGACCACAAAGATTTCCTATTGGGCAACGTCTTCCTTTGGCCAAGACGCTCCAATTTAAATGAATCCTGCATTCCTGTATTTTATCTTAATAAATCGTCTTGGTTGGAAATTATTGCTCATGACTTTTGAATGAACATTTTACATGCTTCATGGTGAGTCTCGTAGTGTTTGTTTACAGCTTTCAATGTTTTTTTCACTTGGAGACTCTCTGTGTGCTGCGGTATCTGTTTTGTAACTGTTTTGCCATTGTTTGCCGCAACACCCCACGGAATGGCGAATTTATCTATAGAATTACCTTTTAATCCAGAGCCGAGGACTCATGGTGAAAAGTGGAATCATATCACCAGACACACCAGCAATCCTTTATTGACCCTGGATTTACAGCTCCAAGTCACCGAGAGCGATAGAGGTACTGTTGACCATATTGAACAATTTTTTACTTCAATGAAGGAACTTGAGAACGATTTATCCAAATATCAAAGATTAGTCTGGCAGCGTAAGCACATGGAAGCTTGCCTCCACTTTAAGATTGTCCCCAGGGGTATGAGGGTGCTTTGTATGCCGACCTATGGGGACAGTCATCCGGACTTACTTAAACAATGGCAAGAACTGAACCTGGATTTGAGCTTTTAATATATTAAACCGATTATTGATTATTTCTCCCCATTAGAAGAACAGTTGTTAGTCAAAATTGAACAGTTAAATTGTGAGCTACGGGATAGCTTTAACAACGAACTTTGTTTAAATAAGTTAGACCACTTGTATATGCAGATACAGTCGTATAGTGACAGGTTACAATTAACCAAGCACCGTAAACTCTTAAGAGACCACAAAGATTTCCTATTGGGCAATGTCTTCCTTTGGCCAAGACGCTCCAATTTAAATGAATCCTGCATTCCTGTATTTTATCTTAATAAATCGTCTTGGTTGGAAATTATTGCTCATGACTTTTGAATGAACATTTTACATGCTTCGTGGTGAGTCTTGCAGTGTTTGTTTACAGCATATTGAATACATGTGGCTTGAGGTATGTTGTTGTGTAGATTGTTAATAAATAAAGAAAAGAGAAGGGGGACCTGGGATAGAGCCCTTGGGAACTCCAATATTGACTGGTAGTAGCGAAGACAAATTGTTTTGCCAAAGTACTGCTTGCTGTCTATTTTCCAGATATGACCTAAACCATTGTATAGCTTGAGGGTTGAGAGAATGGGCGTTTAGTTTGTCTAGTAGTAAGTTATGGTTAACCATATCAAAGGGTTTAGACAGGTCAATAAATAGAGCAGAGGAAAATGAGTTATTGTTACGATTTTTATTTATGGAGTCTGTAAAGGATAAGAGGGCAGTTGATGTGCTATGGAATGGTCTAAAGCCGTGTTGGCAGTTTGCAAGTAGGTTATTTTGTAGGAAGTGGTTAAGTAATTGTTTGTGAACACATTTTTCCGTGATCTTAGCTAAAGGGGAAAGTAAGGCAATAGGGTGATAGTTTGAAAGCTCAGTGGAAGGACCACCTTTGTGTAGCGGGATAATATGGGATATCTTCCATAGAGCAGGGATTTTGCCTTCCGAAATAGTTCTGTTGATAATGATGTAGATGGGATATGCTATGGCTTTTGCGGCTATTTGTAGGAATTCAGATGGAAGACGGTCAGCAGAAGGGGTGCAAGGTTTCAGTTTTTGAAGTAGCTTACAGATGAGGGATGTAGATACAGGTTGTATCTGAAAGGTAGGTAGTAAACTATTGCAGGTGTTAGTTTGGGAAGTGGTGAAAGGTGGTAAAGAATTAGTTAAGGTTAGAATGGCTTTGATAAAGTAGTTATTAAAGGCATCAGGGATCTGGGTGGAGTTATTATGGTTGAAGCCAGTTGGGTCTGGAGTAGTGGTGTTGCCTGGCTGAAGGAGTTTGTTTATTCCTGACCAGAACTTTTGAGGAGTTTGTTGGTTGGTTTGTTGTAGTTGAAAGTAGAAATCTTTTTTATCTCTAAGAATATCCTTCTTGGTGGCATTTCTTAGCTGTTTATAGTGAAGGTGGTTTGTTGGGCATTTTGTAGCTCTCCATTTTGCCCAGATTTGATTTCTTAGGAGTATCTTCTGCCTGGTTTGTTTTGTGAACCATGGGGCAGATTTGGTTTTTATTCTAGTAGTGTGAAAAGGAGCATGGCAGTCAAGTATTTGAAGAAAGTTAGTATTAAAGTAAGTAACAGATTCATCAAGTTATAGATGGTTGGTGACCAGTCACATGCTTGCAACTCAGTTAGGAAGCTGTCAGGATTAAAGAATGTTTTTGAGCGGGAGGTTTTGATGTTATGAATGTTTGGAAGATGGACTTTTTGTCTAATAATGTAGGTTAGCATGTGGTCGCTAATGTCATCTGGAAGGGTTCCTGGAGTATAAGTTTTAGGGTGGCTATTAATAAGGATCCAATCCAGAGTAGTTTCCTTGTTACTAGGTTTGTGGATTCTTGTAGGAGTTGTTATTAATTGTGTGAAACCAAAGAGGTTTATGTGATTGGTAGGATTCATAGAACTGCAAATGGACCAGTCTATGTTAAAGTCACCAAGCACAATGGTCTCCTGGGGTAGTTGGGTAGTGAGGTGATTGAGTAGGTTCTCGAGAGTACTAGTATTATTACCTGGGGGTAGATACATACAGAGTAGGTGGATAGATTCGGAATTACTGATTTGGAGTTTGGCAGTTCGGATTTCAGAATTGGTGGCAAATGATGGAAGCTCATTAATGGGGGAAATTTGGAGGTTAGATTTATAGAGAATGGCTATACCTCCACCTTTTTTGTTTTTTCGGTCATTTCTAAGGATGTTAAAGCCCGGAGGGGTAATTTCCTGGTCTAGAGTAGATGGTTTAAGCCAAGTTTATGTAAGACATAGTATGTCAAATGAGTGTACATCAAGGAGAGCATGTGGATGGGAAATTTTATTGTTAACGCTTCTAATGTTAAGGTGGCCTATGAAGAGGGAGTTGCAAGGTTTTGTTAGTGTAGAGACTGTAGGTAATGTTAAACTGATTGGTTTGTTGGTATAGTTATTATTGGGACCAGGATTTGGATGAATATCACCATCTAGGAGGGGTGTTGTAGAGATTTAAGGAGTTTAAAGTGGTTATTAAGAGTCTTTTTGGAAGAGAAATAGGTAATGTAGTTTGCTCTGTGAAATTTTGGTAGCATATAGTTGGACTTACAGGTTATGTTGCTGTGGTTAAGGGAGAAGATGAGAGAGGGTGTTAGTGTTTGATGGATTAAATGGTTTTGTTCAGGGAGAGAAAGATATTCAAAGCAGGTGAGTAAGTAAGGTATGGTAAGGCAGGCCAATGTGGTGGTTAAGAGTAGTATGTGTAAGAGGATATGTTTATTTGATGGGGCCATGGTAAAAAGTAATTTTAAGTAGGGATAAGACAGTATAAATAGCTGTTGTGGAGAGAAGAAGGGAGTTATGGAAGGGATGGAACAGGGTACAAAATAATGAGGGAAGAGATTAGAAGAGATTGAAAACGAGGTAAAGATGGGAAGGAAAGTAGTGTAGAGGATAGATAGTAATGGTTGGGGTGGTAAATAAGGAAATTGGGTAGTTCTAATTAGTAGAGTGAGATAGGGGAGTGGCCTGGAGATGGAGAGGTGAGTGATAGGATAAGAAGGAAGGGGGAGTGGTTAGTGAAGTATAAGGCTAGGACCTCTGGGGTGGGTGAGAATTTAGGGTAGGGTAGGGGAGCGGAGTGAGCACGCAGGGCGAATGGAGCAGGTAGAAACAGGCAAGGAGCAGAGCAGCTGGAGGAGAAACAATCAGTCAGCAGAGCTGAATACTGAAGGTAAGTGAAGTAAACCTGAAGTTGGAAGGAGCAGGGATAAGTATGGAGTGTCTAAGAAAACAGGGAAGTGTAGCAAGTTAGAAGAAAGGGTTCAGTGTGAAGTAACAAAGTAGTTCTAGGTCAGATCAGTATGGTGTAAAGCAAACAGAATAAAAAAGGGGTGAGCAGGAGAATTAATAGAAGGGACAGGAGTGCCCCCTACTGGGCAAAGCTAGAATTACAAGCAGTTGCAGTATGGGGGAAGGATTTAGTTCTAGTTAAGGGAAGGAGAAAAGCTAGTAAAAGAGGTAGTAAGAGGTGGTAAAGATGTTTAGTGTACAAGGTAGCTAGTATGGGGGGGAGGCTGCTGGACGACCTGGCTCAGGGTCAGCTTTGAACCACTGAAGCAACAGTGGACGGTGGTAAGTTTTACAGGTAGGACACAGATAACATACTTTCTTAAATCCTTGAAGGTGGGAGTAGAGGCCGAGAAAGAAAGCCACGGCTATTTGTTGGTCGGGTCCTTTATCACCAGTTAGGTAGGTTCTCAGAAAAATCTGGTCTGGAACAGCACAGTGAAGAGCAGGGTATTTCTTAAATCCTTGAAGGTGGGAGCTGGGAGTAGAGGCTGAGAGAGAAAGCCACGGCTATTTGTTGGTCGGGTCCTTTGTCACCAGTTAGGTAGGTTCTTAGAAAAATGTGGTCTGGAACAGCACAGTGAAGAGCAGAGTATTTCTTAAATCCTTGAAGGTGGGAGCTGGGAGTAGAGGCTGAGAGAGAAAGCCACAGCTATTTGTTGGTCAGGTCCTTTGTCACCAGTTAGGTAGGTTCTCAGAAAAATGTGGTCTGGAACAGCACAGTGAAGAGCAGGGTATTTCTTAAATCCTTGAAGGTGGGAGCTGGGAGTAGAGACAGAGAGAGAAAGCCATGGCTATTTGTTGGTCAGGTCCTTTGTCACCAGTTAGGTAGGTTCTCAGAAAAATGTGGTCTGGAACAGCACAGTGAAGAGCAGGGTACAGAGGGAAAAAGACACTGGGCCAGGAGCGGACAGCAGCCAGGGGCAGTACTAAGATAATAAAGATGGCACCATGCCAGACTAGGGGTATTTCAAGGTTTAGGAAGATATAAAGGCAGAGAGGGGTGGGGTGTAAGGTGATGACTCAGTACAGTCAGGAGGGGGAGGTAACAGACTAGCCAGAGGGCTAATTGGTTATGCTAAAGGTGCTGAGTAAGGTTCTGAGGTTACAGAAGCCAGAAGGGAGAACAAGTGAAGGCAGGTTAGGTTTTATGGATAGGATAGGTAAGAGAAGTGGGAATGGTGGTAGGGTCCAAGAGCTACAGGATCTCCTAGACAGGCAAGGAGCAGGGCAGCTGGAGGAGAAACAATCAGTCAGCAGAGCTGAATACTGAAGGTAAGTGAAGTAAACCTAAAGTGGGAAGGAGCAGGGATAAGTATGGAGTGTCTAAGAAAATAGGGAAGTGTAGCAAGTTAGAATAAAGGGTTCAGTCAATCTCTAAGGGAACTACGATGGTTAGAACTTCCCCACCTACTGAATTACCACCAGCTAGTCATTGCCTTTAATATTGTTAGACATCCTGAAAAACCCCAGCACTAAGCCAGTTTCTCTCTCCATATAGAAGTAATCATCCTCTCCAATCTACTGAGAAATCCCTCCTCTGCATCTCTAAAGCTAACAACAACTCAGGGAAAGCTCTTTTTTCTCATACCATAGCTAGATCCTGGAATAACCTCCCCCCTTCTCTGACCTCTGCCCCCACTAACACACATTTCAAAGATGCCCTCAAATCACATCTTATGAATACATGGCTATGTCCATGCATCACATGAATCTCACAATCTCAGCACACTTTACACCTTCCTTCCTGTTATCTCTACTGTATATATGCTACAGTTAGGTATCTTACTGTCAACTTGAAATTGCATAATATGTCATGTCTAATCATATGATTTTTTACTCTTTTATTCTGTCTCACTAATCAATGTTAAAGCTTTGATGTAAAAGACTCTATATCTTTGTAAATTTGCTCACTTACTGCTGATGTATTGTTTATTGTTTAGACTGGATTGTATGAGACTTTTTACATCAGTACTTACTTCAATTATCACTGTTATATGATTGTTTGTACTACCATGTTGATGTTAATCTAACTTTTCTCCACAGTACTCCACTGTAAATGGACCTGTGTCCAGTCAGACTATCCCAGTAAACAAATGCAAAATAAATAAAATAAACATCTTTACGCAAAATTTTAGTCCTGAAAAAAAACTTAAATACATATCCCAAACAGATACTGTTTCACAACAGGAAAAACATGCTCTTCCATAAGAGTGAATCTGAAACCTTCCTAAGAAGGTACACTGTGTAAGAACTTACCATAAGAGTAGATGCCTGACTGATCACTTGTTCTAGTATTACTAATAAGTGGGATATCCCACCAGAGACAGCAATACATCCTGCCAGAGTACCAAAACCTAGATATCTCCCTTTTGCAGTGTAAGTCCGATGTATGAACAAAGACTGCCTAGGCTATGTGGTACATAAGGACATATGGGCACAAAGTATTGCAGGGCTTTCTTGCCCCAAACCCAAAAGTCAGCAAGGCAATAAAGAAAGGAGACCACTAACAAGAGTATGCCACCTAGAAGAAGGAAGAAGGAAAGGATACAACCTCAGTCCTAAACAAACAAAGAGACAAAAAAGGGACAGAAAGGGGGAAGGAGGGTGGGATGTTATACTGTAACACTGATCAATCAGACATTGACTGTTATAGTACGTTCTTACACAACTGTACTATGTCCATCCTATGATCACTGTTGTAGTCCTACTTACAAGTGGGTACAGTGCAGCTTTCCAAGCGTCTCGAGAGGAGGAATGAAGAGTTGAGACTGAATCTGAAATTCATTGCAAAACAGACTTAAAAGTATGAACAGAAGACCAAGTAGTGGTTTCTGCAATACATCTATAGTCCAAAAATTTGAAAAGGCACCAGAAGAAGCTACAGCTGTGGCAGAATGCACTTTAACCAAACCTGGAAGCTCATTAGCATGGAAGGTATAGCAAAAAGGGATATGACAGAAGAGATCCATTTGGAAATTTTATGTTTGGAAACAGGAAGACCCAACTTTTATTTCTGAAAGATAACAAAACACAGGTCTGACTTTGTGACAGAACTGGTCTTGTTAAGGGAAAATCCCAGTTGTCTGTAAGCATCAAAAGAATGCAAGATTGTCTGTCCCCTGTATTGAGGAGAGGGAAAAAGGTAGTGAGATTGACTTTCTGTCTCAAGAGTAGCTCACTGGCCAACTTAGGCATGAAGGATAGGTTAGTTCTAAAGATAACCCTATCCTTATGAAAAAGCAACAATGGGGAAGAAGCCACATGACCTTGAAGTTCTGAAAGCCTTTGGGTAGAAATAAGAGCCAATAGCAGGTGCATCTTCCAACTACAAAATATCAAGGAAGCAGAGGAAGCAGGTTCAAACCAGGGAAGAGTTAACTTTTTCTAAACATGTTTCCCAAGGTGAAGGGACAGATTTTATAGGGGGTCTGAGATGCAAGATGCGTTTTACAAACTGCTTGACCTCAAATGTGAAGAGAAAGGTTGATAAAAAGGAAGGCAGTAAGAAGCAGCTGGTAGATGTGCTTTAATGTATAAATATGATAGCCCTTAATTCAGCACCTCACACAAGTGAGAGGAAGCATGATATAGGGATATACCCATTTGATAAGGATTCTGATTCTTTTAGCTGCACCATACAGACAATCTATACCATTTAGAAATATAGGATTCTCTTGTAGCAGGTTTGCTACCCTCCTGTAATACCTGTAGCACATCCTTATTGAATAACTGATTGGAAAGGCATTAAAATCTGATCACCAGACTGGTAGATTCAATGTCTGAGGGTTTGGATGAATTAGACAGCCCATTTGTTGTGTGAACAAGTGCATCCTGTGATAACTGTCCCTGGTCAGATTAAATAGACGGGGGAACCAGTGCTGTATGGGCGTGCAGGAAGTCACCAAGAAGATTTTTGGCTTGTCCTTCATGATTTTTGAGAAAATTCTTGGAAATTTGACAGTGGTGGCTCATGCTATTGGACTGCAGGACTGCAGCCCCCCCAGCTGTACAAAAAAATGAGTCCTGGAACTTGCACATGCATGCTCGACAGAACTCCCCAGGAAACAGAAGCTGCTTTGAATGTGGGACTCTGGTGGCTAGAGAGTAACTCGGGCTCAAACCCTGATCCTTGGGTGCAGGTAGCAAGACCCAAAATTCCCTACCCACCACTACTTGTGAAAAGTGTTCAGATTTTTGCCTCATATTTTTGTTCTGCTCAGTTCCTCATAAAATCTATGGTTTCTGGATTTTGAATTCACTAAATAATGACAGACATTTACATTTCAGACATCATATTCTTCAGAAAGAACATGGTAACACAAAACATTTTATTCTAGCAATTTCCTAAGTTTATAAGATCAATATTTGAAATGTGTCCCTATTTTTGGGGATGTATTCCTCCATTATCGGCTTTGTCCAGGTTTTTTGTGCTAAGAGCTTGAGAGCTATGGTGAGAACTGAATTCACTGAATATGTTTGGGGGCTGTATTCCCCCATTATTGACTTTGTCCAGATGTTTTGTGCAAAGAGGTTGAGAGATATGGTGAGAAATGAATTCACTAAATGATAGCCATTTAAGTTTCAGTCTTCCTATTGTTCAAAAAACAACTGATTTGGCATACTGGTATGTTGCTCTGACTGTAGTGCACAGGGTTCTGGGTTCAAGACTTGGCAGTGAAATGCATGGTGGTAGCACAACATTTTATTCTAGCAACTTTCCAAGATTATACAAGCAATGTTAAAAATGTGTCCCTGGTTTTGGGCCCCCCCCCCCAAGAAATTTGGGCTTCTTCCAGATTTCTTGTGCTCATGTGCTGGAAAGTTGATAGATACAGCTGAGTGTCGAGTGGATTTTACAAGGAGCTAAGAGCTTCAGGGGAAGAGAAGTTTAGTGTTGCTTATGCTGAGTCTGCTTGCATTGTTAATAGCATAACAGGTAGTGTACTTGCTTTCAATGCAGAAGGCTTTGGGTTCTACTCCCACAGTATGTAGATGCATTGCTGGTACTGTGCTGTGTTGCACCTTTAAAGGGTGTGGATGCGCAGTCCTGAGAATGTCCTTTTTGGCTGAGATACCTAGTAACTATGAACCTGTTATCAGTTTGCCATCCATTCCCTATTGTAATATTACTAGCTTATATTTTTTTTAATGTAACATGGACAATTTATTCCTAAAGGGCAACCAACACTTTATTTGTAGATGAAACAATGAGAAATAAAGTTGTTTGCTAGCAGCAACTTCTTTAGTTACATATATCTTTAATGTGGAATTATTTAGATGACTTTTACTTCTGCAGAGATTGTGCATATTTACTGATACTGGTGGATTGTAGAAGACTGAGTAAACTTTTATGATGAAAATGTTCTGAATTGGGCAGTTTTGTCATTATTGATGCATGCATTTTGTTTCATCGTTTACTGGAAAAATGTTTAAAACAATAAATTTAAAATGCCCTCTAACAACTGTACTGTATTATACAAGGAATATAATTTAATACAATCAAGAAGGTGCATCAAAGAACACATGTATGTTTTGTGTGCAAGGTGCCTATGATTTGAAAACAGCACAAAGTTAATGTTTATCTGCCACTGGCCAGATGTATTTTCTTTGAATGTGGTTTTCAATGCTGTTTCAATGAAGGTGAGTTTCAAAGGCAAGAGAAGCTGTAATGCTAAGTCTATTTTCATTGTGAGACTGCATTGCTTTGTTTAGCAGATGTCTGGGCTATCACCATCAGCCAGAGAAATTTCTAATTGTGACATACTTGTTGCATCGCACTCCCCCATGTGGTGACTCTGGATGTGTCCAAGCAAAGCAAGGAGCAGTTATGTAGTGTAAGTGTGCAGAGTACCCCCCTCCAATATAGACACAAGTACTACAGTGTCTTTTCATCTTCTTGATTTTGCAGAATGTTCTTGTTTTCTGTCATATTATTATACTGTTAATTTATGCTTCTTATTATTCAGAAAATGCATGTTGTTGCACTGTGTTTAAGTAGTAATTTTTTAATGACCATCAGGCAAGCTTGTCTGAGATTGTAAGATGCAAGTAAGCTTTAATAAGCATACTGTTAAAGAATTACCAACACTGAAAGCCTTTTTGTTGTTGCCATGCAGAGAATATTTACATAACTAGATAACATATAAGCCTTAGATACTGAAATGCATATGAAAGTATTTGTAATAAAGGACAGGATTACAGTATTTTCAGAAGCTCACTACATTTGTTGGAGATGTGCAGTAATCTTTGCAGGCTTTACCAGTAAACTAAACAGGATGCCAAACTATCATGTGTGGTCCATAACCTATGCAGTAATGCTTTAAGCAATTTATCTTGAGCTTGTTTCTTGTTTGCTGTTCATTTTTTACTTTGATCATGTTTTCCACATGAAACAAATAGATAGTTGTTGTCAGGCAGCAGGTCTTTTTTGGATAAGAAACATTTTTACAAGTAGGGGTATCACAAAGATTTCTACTTTCAGAATGTTACTTGGTACTTTTATAAAGCTGAATATAAATTATTATTAGAAATGCAGTGCAGGGAGAAGTGGTTTACGCTGAGTGCTGCTTGTTTTTTTATACCTGATTTTGACTGGCATTCCAGTAGTGTACTTAAAAAGTAATTTATTTTTTCATGTTTCACAACCTTTTTGTTTCCATCTAGATATTAAGTAAGCTGCCATGTAGCCAATGCACTGAAATATTTTTTTTCTTCTACACTTCATTTTGTCTTGATTGGACTCTCATAATGACGGTTTGGTACCCAGGGCAGCGTATTTAATTAAAGTCCCAGTTTTTGTGGTTTTGAGCATAGCTTCATCCCTTTCTAGTTGGTCACACCCTTTCCCATTGGCCCCACCCATTCAACTGTCTCCCGCAGCTCCCCTTTGATTTGAAGTCACCAGAAGGCACTGAAATTTGAGGTAGGGGAAGTAATGCATAGAGCAATCTACCCATCCAGGAGAAATACATGGCATCCATTTTTGAAGTTTCTGGGCATGAAATGTTGAAACAAAGAAGCCTGATCTGCCTGATTAGTGGCAAAAGATCTATCTGACAAGTACTGCACTGGGAGACAATTTGTAATAAGACCTCTTTGATTAGCATCCGCTCATGATGGTCTGTCTGTGATCTGCTCAAGTAATATGAAATATAATTTTTCTCTAAAGGAATGTAAATGCTAGCAATGAAAGGTTGCACTCTATGGCTATGACCCAAAAAATCATTACTAGTCTACAAAGGCAGTAGGATCCTGTCCTTCCTTGCTGTTTTATGTACTAGATAACTGTGGTATTGTCTGTAAAGATTCAGACAGGGCCAGAGAAAGCCAGAGAAGATCTGGATTCCACAGATGATGTAGGGATTGTGACTTACCAGTGCTATTTCTCTGATATCTATGTGGTGCTTCCTGTCATTATTGAACCATCCACATTCATACAGCAAGCTCTCCAAGCCAGTTCTGATACATTTATGTAAAGGTTATGTTGGGGGTGGGACTGAAAGGGCACCCCTGGATTGGGTGATATCTAGCTGATCACCAAAGAAACTCCCTCTTGATGAATGGCAAGACATGAATTAAGAAAAGCCAGTAAATGGCAATGCTGTGTCTATATTAATTTGAGATACCACTGAATATTCCTAATGTGGTGTTTGGTCCAAGAGTCATTAAACTAGCAGAGGCCATAGACTCCAGGGCTGTCAAGATCTCTCTCACTGAGACTGCATCTAGAGAAGGAAGAAGAGATAGGAAGTATTCCTTTAGTAACACCACTTTGTTCTGGGGAAGAAAGACCGTCAATGACAGAGTTGAGTCTGAAATGCAGAAACACCAGATCTTGCGAGAGAACCAGACTGGACGTTTTGAGGTTTAAGGTGAAGTCCAGAATGTCAAGCAGGTTTTTTGTAAAGTTATTGTGCAGAAGAAAATTATAGGTTCATAGGTTAATACTAGGCTAACTGCCCTTGCAGGCCATTTCAAGCCCAGCCAATTACCCCATGCAAGAACCAAACCCTGCACCTTCTTCCTGTAAGGTTAACACCTTAACCATTATACCAACCTCCCACATTATTGCTTGTAGAAGCCTAAATGAGTATGTCATTTAATTAAGGGAAATTTTGAATTCCCTGGAGCCTTAAGAATGCAACAACTGGGGCTAGGCATGTCATGAAAACTATTGGTACAGTAGAAAGCCAAAGTGGCAATGCACAGAATTAAAAACAATCCTAATAGAGAACCTTAAAAACTTCCTGTCTAGATTGGAATAAGAAGATATGCATCCTTTAAATTCAAGGTTACAAAAGAGCTTGACAGAGTATTATGAGTAGAAGAAACTGCAGAGTAAGCATTTTAAATTTCTGAACTCTTAGAAACAAGTTGAGAAGAGACAAATCCAGACTGGGTCTCCATTTCCTTATTTTTCCCGTGAACCAGGAAGAGCTTTGAACTGAACCCTGTCCCCTTCTGATGAGAAGGGACAAATTGTAACTTGAAGAAATATATTTTGTAGAGAACTGGAGGGATTTAATGAAGTTGACTTGAAGTAACGGGGAATATCTGGCCTTTGAGGAGGACAAGGCCATGACATACTATATCCACTCTGAATTACTGAAAGAGTTCACTGGTCTTTGGTGACAGATTCCCAAACTGGAAAGAACAGGAAATGTTTCTTTGATACAAGAGTAGGTGGGAGACAAAAGTGGATAGAAACTTGAAAGCTGATTTGTCTGGAAAATGGGGGGTTTAGACCTCTTAAATTCCCTCTTGGGTTTGTCTTGAGAGATTTTTTTAAATATGTTTTACCAGTTTGGGCATCATGTTGTTTTTTTACGAAACATGGGACCAGCTTCAGAAGGGTAATTTCTTTGAAATTTGGGAAAAGAAGTGAGAAAGATCTATTTAAAATCTTGCATGATTTTGCCACCTTCCTGAATGTTTTTTGAAAGTGTCAGCAGCAGGACCAAAGAGAGTGTCTCTATCCAAAAGAGCATCCAGGATTTTAAATTTAACACCCTCAAGAATAGACTGAAACTAAAGCCATGAAAACCTCTTAAAATAGTTCCAGTAGTAACTGCTCTGAAGGAAGCATCAGTTGCATCATAGATGCATTTAATAGAATATAACAGAAAGCGTAGCTATCTGGGAAGCAGAATTCTGTATAAAAACAGCAGAAGATTTGATTTCAGTATTAGGCATATCAAAGAAAAATTTACCAAGGTCCCCCGACAAAGTCAAAAGTTACTGGGTCATTTGTATCTGATAATTAAGAGCACAAAAGACCAGAGTAGAAGGTTGTAAACTGTTGTTTCCATAGGTTACAACTGCTCTACTGTCTATATCATTAAGACTGCACTGAAAAAAAGCAGGAGTTTAGTGGACTTACCAGATTTCAATTAAATGAAAGAAAGGTCAGATAAGATGTTGTTATACAAAAGTTTTATGTGAGTCAGGAACTTTATAAAATCTGTTAGGCTTCTGGGAGGCTGGAGGTAGGATATCAGGGTTCACAGAAGCTATGACAATGGTACCGAGCAAAGCCTCAAGGGCTGAAGGACTGGCAGGGAGTTTTGGAACTTTCATGTTCATCAAGTCATAATATATTTTGGGCATGACCAACACCTTTTTCTTCCCATTGAAAATCATCCTTAGCACCATATCTCTGATGGAAAGTCCCACCAAAGGAGAATCAGGGGACACAGTGTCATATTTCATAAGGGAGTGAATCTCATAAACATACTTCAAGAAATCCTCCTCAGAATCCAAATCCTCCAACCAAGAAATATTTCTATGTCTCTTCAGGAAGAAGAGAGGTATGCTTAAGCTTTTGCTTTTTCTAGGAGGGAACAAGAGCGTGTACAAACAGAGAAGGTTCTGACCCCTGCCATACATCAAAGAGAGAATCCAGTACTTCCCCTCTAATGATAATCTGAGGAAAGCCATCCAGTCCCTTAGAAATAATTAGTCTTGGTTCCTCCCTCACTTTATAGGCAGCTATCTGATGTGTCACAGTTAGTGTGCTAAAGGGGTAGGGCCTTGTCATACTCTGATTACCATCCAGTCCAATTTCTAAAACTGTGCAACAACAAAAAGGGCATTTATCCTTGGAACAAATATTTGTTTTCTGGTAGTAACACAAATGTTAAAAAAATGTTGCTTTGCAGTTTAGAACTGATGGACTGGAGGAAGACAATGCTAAAAAAATACATGCAGGGTCTATGTGAAAGTGTTCATAGTATTGTGAAAGTTAGAGATATGAGAAACTTCTGGAATATAGAGTGGAGGTTAGAAGCTGTTTTGAAATGTGAAACAAAACATGGTGAAACAATTGCCAAGTGTTATTTTTGAGCTGGTCATAGACGGACATTAACTCACTCAAGAGTAAAATGCCTTTTTTGTATACTTTTAGTTCACACCCAGACTGTCTTATGGCATACATAACTTTTTTGCGTCTGGCTTATTTTACTAAGTGACTTGCCAATTAATAATAGGCATATTTAGAAAGGGCAAGGAGTTACTAACAAAATGACACTAAGATTGTTAGTCTAAGATGCACTGCATTAGAGAAATTAATCTTCATTTGCCATATATTATTCATAATTTCAAATTTATTTTCATAATTGTCATAACTGAGAAGCTTAAATTACTGAAGTCTATGGTATGAAACACCAATGTGAGAGACAGGGCATTTCACTCTTAATGCTGGTTTATATCACACTATACTAAAATATTGCTAGTCGTTTGCTAATAATTATTTTTACGCAGCATATGTACTGCCACACTGAGTGGGTGGTACATGCAGCTATATGCAAAAGATGTAACCGGTTCTACATTGGTAAAACTAGCAGAAAACCTTCTGACAGATCTAAGGAACACCTGGTAGATATCTGCAAAAAGGATAGCACTAATGCACTAGGAAACCACAGCAGCAAATGCATGAATTTTTCTGGGTTTCAGTTCTTGGTACTGGAAAAGCTGGATTTATTTTTTGGTGACTGCAATGCACTGCTAGAATGAAGGAACTTAAATGGCAGCTTCTGATGGGAGCTGACTCGGTCCCTGGTCTCAATGAACATATTAATATTAAATGTGCGCTACTTTGGCTACGTTAAAAACAGAGCGGTTTTGTTTTGTTTGGTTGCAAGACTACTCTAGGGGAACAGAGGTTTTGCTAGATGAATGACACACTGAGTTGTGGACTTCTAGAGATTTCCTGGGTTGCTTTGGCAGTTTAAATATTGGATTTCAGCCCTAGTGCTTACTTTGGTTTCAGTGATTCCCCTATACTATTATTTCTGAATATCTTAAATTATTATTGTCCTTTATTTATTTATTTAATTTAATTTAATTTGATTAGTTAATTAAGTCACGATGATAATATACCTTTTAATGCTGACATTTCTTAGTAATCACAGCATTTTTTATGGGTTGGGTTATTTTATTGCTGAGTCTTATGATTGGCCCTTTGACATTCTATCTGTTTATGACAGGTTAGTATTTTTTTGAATTACAGAAAATCAAGTGTGTACAACTGATTACACTGCATTTATGTATTTGTTTCGGAAGAAGTCTTATCCATCAATAAAAGATGAAAGTGCTAAAACACTAGTTAATCCTACCTGTTTTATTTTTTGTTTTACAGTTCGAGGTTCGTTTCTCATAGTCAGGGTGTTTTAAGTTATTTTATTATAGCTTATCTTCTTAGTCTCGCAAGTTGTCGGTTATATAATAAATTATAAAAATAAGTAATATTTCCATATGTACTTAATACTTCAAAAACAACTGACTTATAAACTGTTGCATAACATTCAGTGAAAGCTTAGATGTTGTTGAAGAAAACTGTATTTGGTATCTGCACTGTAAGTTGTGCATCTTGAGAGATATCCAATATCATTTCATTTGCTAACTGTACAATTAAGCATATGTTTTCACATTTCTATAATGATTTTCTTGTTGTCATGTGAAAGCTTCCATCTGGTTAACACAAATTTTCTAACAATAAATGTTTAGGTTGTACAGTTTTCAAGATATGAAAATTTGTGAAAGTTTACAAAAATATATAATTTGGGGCTTGTGTGCATAAAACATAGTAATGTTCTTACCATAACGTTCCATCTGTGCTGTCGATCTTCATTCATTCTTGACAGCTGGGTTTTGGTTCTGTCCTCGGAACCGACTTGGCCGATATAACAAGCTCACGCCAGCCAGTAACTTTCAAGCTAAGGTTGCCCATAGTGCCTCTCTTCCCTTCCCTTCAGATTGAGTTTGCCTGTAAAAATAATAAAGCGGAAGCTTTTTCTGAGCAACTGCCCTATCACAGAAGCAGGACTAGTTCCAAACCTCCAAAAGTTGTTGGAGGGGGGTAGGAGAGTGGGATGTCAAGAATAAATGAAGATCGAAAACACAGCTGGAACGTTATGGTAAGAACGTAACTTTTTATCTGATGTTCTCAATCTTCACTCATTCATGACAGCTGGAACAGAGTCCCTAGCTACTTTATGTCCTGGGCGGCCCTACTGAAGGATATTTCTGAGCACCAGTGAGCTCACCTGGAGACCATGTCCAATTTGTAATGAGTGATAAAGGTATGAGGGGTAGACCAAGTGGCTGCTGCACAAATGTCATCCATAGAGGCTCTTGATTGAAAGGCTACTGAAGTGGAAACTGGTCTGGTGGAGTTAGCTTTGACTTTAGCTGATAGGCTCATTTTATTTTGTAGATAAACAAAGGTGATGCAATCTCTCTACCATTTTGACAAAGTGACTTTGGAAACAGGCTTGTCTAATCAAGGACTTGAAAAGATAGGAACAGTTAATCCAATTTTCTGAAAGATTTAGTCCAAAGTAAAAGTGTAATTGTCTATGCACATCCAACAAATACAAACAATATTCCCCCTTGTTTGAAAAGTTTGGGAAGAAAACTGGCTGGTCAATGGACTGGCTAATATCTGAATCTGAGACAACTTTGGGTAGAAAAGAGGGATTAGTCCAAAGGGATACTCTCTCTTTGTGAAAATCAATGTATGGGCACTTTATACACAAGACCTGTAATTCTGATATTCTCCTGGCTTAGGTGATGGCTACCAGAAATAAGGTCTTCCAAGACAAAAATTTTATATCACAGGTAGCTGCTAGCTCAAAAGGTTCATAGGTAGGTACTAGGCTATCAGCCCTAGGGCCTATACAAGCCTAGACAAAAAGGTACCTTGGCTTTCACCACCCAAGAAAATTATTTTCCTGTGCCCCTGTCAAGCAGAGCCACAGAGGTGATCCCCGGGTTGAATTCCCTATTTCCCATCCAATCATCAAGATTTTTCTTGAAGAGTGCTAATGAGGAGCTTTGTTTGATATAGATAGGTAGTTTGTTCCAGAGTATGGGAAGTCTCTGGGACAGGAATCTATCCCTCCAGCATGTTCTGTTTATTGTGGTAACAAGGATTAGGTCCCTAAAGCATGTAGCTTGGAGGGATTGGGATTTCTTTAAGTGGAGCATGTCCAACAGCTCTGGGTTTGACATAGATTTGTATGTTAGGCAGAGATCGCCTCTCAGTAGGCGATATGCAATGGAGTAAAGCTGGAGTTTTTTGAGACGGTCTGCATAGGGCATCTGTTTGAGGCCGGTAATCCTCTTTGTGAGGTATTTCTGCAGCCTTTCCAGTTGTTGTAGATGTCTTGTGAGGTACATACCAAAAGGGGCGTTGTACTCTATAATGGGTCTAAGGAGTGATGAGTAGAGGAGAACAATGACCTCTTTTTTTTCCTGGATGAGAAACTTTTTGTGATGAGGTGTGCCACATAGAAGGATTTCCTGACTACTGTGGCGATGTGATTATCAATGGAGAGACTACTGTCCACCTGTGTCCCAAGGTCTCTTATCACACTTTCGGTGTTAAGTAGACTACCACCTATGTGGTAGCTCATAGGTACAGAGTTTTTACCAAAGGGGATGACAATGCACTTTTTGGCATTGAGCTTGAGGCCATGGCTTTGACACCAGGCATCTGTCTCAGTGAGGCCCTTTTGTAGGATGTCCACATCGTTAGGAGTTTCGATTATGGCTCCTAGTTTGCAGTCATCTGTGAACTTCGTTAGCCAAAGACCTTCTGTGTTAGCCTGTACTTTAGAAAAGTAGATACCAAACAGGAGAGGACCCAGGGCTGAACCCTGTGGTACTCCACTTGTCACTGGTCTGAAGTCGGATTTGGAGTCTGCTACTTTCACCGTGTGGGTTCTGTCAGTGAGTCATTTGGCAACCCATCTTGTGACATACGGATTTATACCTAGTTTAGTGAGTTTATCTATAGTTCCAGAGTGGGGAATGGTGTCAAAAGGCTTGGTGAGATCTAGAAAGGCTGTGTACCATCATGTACGGCTTTGATGACTACTTCAAAGAAGTCAGTCAGGTTTAGGAGACATTATCTGCCTTTTACAAACCAGAACTGGGTGGGGTCCAGAGTTTGGAGATTACCAATGTCTTTGTTTATAAGTTCCATGATGATACGTTCCATGGCCTTGCAGACCAAGCTTGTTAGGCTAATGAGGTGGTAGTTCCCGGGGTCTATGGTAGCTCCCCCTTTGTGAAGTGGGATAACCGTTGTTGTGTGCTATTCAGTGGGCACAAAGCCTGAGGTGAGGCTATGATTGAACATGGTGCTTAGGTTCATTTCAGTTCATTCTGTAGTTCATGTAGAACGCAGCCTGGGATGTTGTCAGGTCCCATGGATGCTGTGTTCTTGGCTTTGGAGAGTGTGTTTTTTACCTGTGCAGCCATGATTACAGGAACTTTGCATTCTTCCGGTATAGAGATGGGCCCTTTAGGGGGTGAGGGGAGGTAAAGTTAGCACTGAACCTATCTGCCAGGATGTTAGCAATATCAGTTGGTTCTGTATATTTAGTGCCATTGTGCTGTAATTCAGAGCAGATCAGTGTGTTGCCATTGAGATTCTTGACATAGCTATAGAATGCTTTGTGGTTGTCTTTAGAATCAGTGGCGATTTTTTTTCATAACTAGCTTTGGAAGATTTTATGAGGGATCTCAGCTTCTTACTGAGGCTGACCAGGGAGTTCTTCCAGTCATGGGATTTTACCCTTTTTGCAAAAGTTTCTTTCTTCTGTTGTAGAGTTTATGGCAGGGGACCACCAGATTGGCTTCCTTTTTTTGGAGGATAGCATCTTGGTTCTGTTAGGGATAGCAAATCCATGTACTCATGTAAGTGCTTATAAAGTGAATTTGTGTAGGATTCAGTAGTCGTACCTCTATTGTCTGTCAGCATGGGTGTCGTGAAGTTTGCCACTTCTGTCTTAAGAAGCGTGAAGTTGCCTTTGGAGAATTTTTTTACGGTGGTTTCCCTAATGGGGGTGGGGGCAGGATGTGGATGTCTAGGCTGATTAGCTTGTGGTTAGATCTGACCAACAAGGAATTGACCTCTGGTGTGGAACCATCGCCCATGTTGGTAATGATCAGGTCTAGGATATTGCTGCCCCTGGTGGGAGTGTGGATAAGTTGAGCCAAGGCATTGGAATTTATGAATTCCAGAAAACGTTGAGTAAAAGTGTTGGTACACAAGTAGTTTTCCCAGTTAATGGTGGGGTAGTTGAAATTGCCAATTATTAGGGTGTTGGGTAGATGAACCAAAGTTTGTAAAACTAATGTCAAACTCCAAGGTTCAACAGGTTCTTTAAATGGTAGTTTTAAATGCATGATTCCCTTTAGGAAGGTTTTGCAGAGAGGGTGCGATATCAAGGAAAAATCACTGAAGCCATTATGAAAATTTGAGATAGCTGCTAAATGCACTCTAATAGTAGAAGCTGAGACTCCTGATTGGAGCAAAGTTGACTAATATTCTAAGATTTTATGAATCAGGGCTGAAAAGGGGTCAAGTCTTTATTCTTCAGACCAGATCAAAAATCTGTTCCATTTACTGTGATAAAGTTTCCTGATGGATGGTTTATGGGAAGCCATAAGTATCTTTTCTACTGGAGAAGATAGATTATTCTGCCTGTCAATTACTGGAAGTGGCGGTACCAAGCAGTCAGCTTGAGACTCGGTAGGTTGGATAGACCATCCCCTGTTGATGAGACAGCAGTCCTGGGGTTGTGTCCAGAGTCCATGAGCGGTGAACTAGGTGAGGTCAGAAAAATGGGAACCAGACCTAGTGGGGCCAATAGGGTGCAATGAGGATTACTTTGCTTGTCAACCACTGTGCTTTCTTCAAAAACTGTGGTATCAGGGGAAAAGAAGGAAAAGCATAAAGCAGTCCCGGGGTCCAATTGTGTATCAGAGTGCCCCTCGATGACTCCCCCTGAGAGGAGATTAGGGTGAAGTAGCTGCTGCAGTTGTGGTTCATGTGAGATGCAAACAGATGGCAGCAAGTCTGACCCCAATGAGAAAAATGTCCTTTGCTACTATGGGATTGAGAGACCACTCGTGAGGCAGGAGGATGTTTCTGCTCAGTTTGTCCGTAATCATGTTGGAATTCTCGGGAATGTGCATTGCTATTAGAAAGTGGTTGGAAGATATTGCCCATTGCCATACTCTCAGGGCTTCCTGACATAAGAGATAGAATCTGGTTCCTCCCTGTTTGTTGATGTACCAGACAACTGACATGTTATCTGACTGGATGGCAATTGTCCCCAATGGAAGGGCAGATTGGAATGCTTGCAATGCTAGAAGCACCGCCCCCAGTTCTAAGACATTGATATGCAGATTGGCCTCAAGGGGGACCAAGTGCCTTGTACTGTTTTTCCCTGAAAATGCCCACCCCCACCCCATCAAGGATGCATCCATGGTCACTATGGCCTTGAGTTGAGGAAGTGAAAAAGGGCAACTCCATAAATCCTGTTCTGGCTTTGTCCACCAATTCAGATCTTGTTTGCAACGGTTTGTTATGCAGATAGGGTAAGACATGGGGTGCGTTAATAGAGACCACTGTGATGCTAGGAGCCATTGAAGTAGCCTCATGTGGAATCTTGCCAGGGGAACTAGGGTGATTGTCACTGTCATTGACCCAAGTAGTTGTAAGACTAAGTGAGCTGGGACTATGTCTTGAAAGAGTATTGCTTGGAGCTGGGATCTTAACCTTTGTAATCTGTGATGAGGTAGAGCAGCTAGACAGGATCTTGTGTTGAATGTTGCTCCAAAGAATTCTAAGCTTTATGTGGGTGCCAGTTTTGACTTCTTGGTTATTGATATGCCTAAGATCTCTGCCAGTTCTAGAGTGTAGAGTAAGGAGTGGAGCAGTAGACACTAGGTGGAGGCAGTAAGAAGACAGTCATCTAAATACAGAAACACCAGGAATCCTTGCAGTCTCAAGTGAGCTGTTACTACTGACATACATTTGATGAACACCCTGGGGGCTGTGGTGAGACCAAAGGGCAGTGCCCGAAATTGGTAATGATTGGCTCTCAGCCAGAAGCGGTGATATCTTCTGGAGCGTTAGTCCATTTTTATGTGGTAATACGCATCTTAAAGAGCTATCGAGCATATCCAATCGTCTTTTTCCAGAAATGGAAGGATAGACTGAAACGTGACAATTCGGAATTTTGCCTGCCTGACAAACTTGTTCAAGATACTGAGGTCCAGAATTGGCCTCCAGTCCCCTGCCTTTTTTGGCACTAAAAAGGACCTTGAGTAAAATCCGGATCCTATTTGGTCTGCTGGGACTGTTTTGATGACTTTTTCAAGCAGCTTTAGAATTTCTTGAGCTGTTGCCTCCCTCTGACTGGGTGGAATGCCAGGTATTTGCCTATGATGCCTTGGATAAACATTGAAGCGGATATGGTAACCTCAGGTAATTATTGTCTGCACCCAGGAATATGATGTTATTGAATGCCAGGCTAAGTAGTGCAGACAGAATCATCCCCCGACTGCTTCCAGAGGCAAGCAATCGGGCCACACTTCAGAAGCACTGATAGGGCTGCCCAGGGAAGGAATCCCTGGAGCTATGGTTACACAGGCCCCTTCTGCAACATGAGGGGCATCTTCCTGATGAGTTCCCCCCTCTGCCCCAGGGGGAAAACTCACCACATGTGTCACAAAAAAGCTCTTGGGACTTCCTGAACCACATAGTTCCACTTCTCTGATTCCTAGTATAGGATAGTTGAGGAGTGGAAAAACATACGCCCACTGCAGACAGGGTCTTTCTGTCCTTCTCACACCTGGCTAATGTGTCTTTATCTTTTGCGCCAAACAGTGGACAACCAACAATGGGAGTGTTGACAAAGGACGACTTGAAGGGGTTGGCGAAGTAGGTGTTACGTCTCATGACGAACCCTGCACCCACTGCTCTGGCCGCCCCTTTGGTTTTATGTGCAATCAACAGCATGGACGAGTTAGAGATAGATTCTAGAGTGGCAAGCTGGGAGGCAACCTTGTCACATACCAAGCTGGGAGGCAACCTTGTCACATACCAAGCTGGGAGGCAACCTTGTTACATACCTGCTAAGGTTCCTGAGAGTTCATTGATCAGGTCCCTTTGAAGACATGGAAAATGTGCCAAATAATTCAATGACCATATGGTGGCAAAGGCCGTTGAAGCATAAACCCACTTCCCTAATCTGTCCAACATCCGAGACTCTCGGTTTGGAGGATGGACAGTAGGACTCTTCTCTGTGAGTTCCTTCTTCTTGGCTGCTGCCACCACCATAGCATTTACTGCCAAACCCTTGGACCAGTGGGGTTGATCCTTTGTGGGGGAGAGCATTTTGTCAGGTCTCAGAGAGATTGGCTCAACTGTGTCAGGGGCCTTCCAAGCATTCTGCACAATGAGCTTGACTAATTCATCTGCAGGGTCACCCAGGAAGTAGAGGGTCAGGCACAGAAAGCCTGCAAGAAGACAGATTCCTCAGAGGAAGAGTTGGTGGGCTTCCAGTCTGAGTTGACTGTGGGGACCCTTCCCCTTCATCGTAATCCATATCTTCAGTGAGAGATTCTTCTGGTAAATCAATGTGCTTCCTCTTGCACAATCTCTTACAGGGTGGCTCATCGGGGGAGGTCTGAAAAGGACTCTGAAGAGAGGGTACCCTGCGGTAGGGTATCTTACCTGCTCCCATGCTCATTGCCCCAGTGTAGACTGTGAGCCAGAGGACATATGTATATGAAATTCCAGTACTGAGGGTGCCAACTTTGAGCCTGCTGAGGTGAGCACTCTCTCCATAATCTGGAAGGCAGGGTCACCTGAAGAGGGATGGGAGCCCAGAAGTGAGAAAGACAACCTCGTAACTGTGGTCACACTCAGCTCCAACAAGCCCATCTCCAGAGAAGGAGCCATGAGTGGACGCGAAGCTGTCAAAGCAGCCAGAACCATAGACAGAGCTGTGGAAGGGATTCCGGTGCCGGAAGCCAAGTCACTGTCCCATGGGTGGGTCAGCTCTGACTGAGCCGAGGTCCACAAAGTAGGTTCTGGAACCACTCTGAGATCTACCAATGGTACCAAAGAAGCTGACACTGGGACAGGCATTGGCATTGAGGGCTCCAAATCCTGCAGGGAGGTTGAAGGAGGAAAATAAGTTGGAGCTTGTGGAGTAAAGATCATGGCTCAAGGTGTGAGGGATTTCCTAGATGGAGTTGGGATTCCTCTGGCCACTAAGAGCTGATCCACAAGTCTCACTACATCAAGCTCCAAAAGGCTTCTGATGGAATGAATGGACATCTCCGATGGAGATTCTGGTCGGTCAATAAAGGGACTGACCTGTTGTCAAACAAAGGGGTCAATAGATGGGGAATATTGAGTCTTGGCTAGGGTTTTGAACTTCGGCACCGTGGTCGAATGACCAGAAGGTTGTGATGGAGGGGAAGTGACCAATTTCAATGGGGAAGCTATTGTTGCTACCAAAAGGGTATGTGGTGCCATGGAAGGGGTCAGTACAGTGGCGATTTTAGTAGTCAGTTCTGTAGTCAAGGACAGCACCATGGAGTGGCTCCGGTGCCGAGACAGATATCAGTGCCAATTTAGGTTGTTTAGTCTTTGGTTCAGTATGAACCTGGCCTTTAGAAGTTTTTTGTTCCTGTGAATGAGGAGACACTTGGACCACATGGCTCCTCTTCTTTCTTTCTTTCTTAGGAGGTATTGACACCTCCACCTCAGATATAGCCTCCAAAAAAGTTTTTTTTTAATAAACACTTTAAGATCAACTTATTCCTATGCTCTGCTAGGGTTCAGGTACTAAAGCCCTTACAGACCTCTCAAGGAGGTTGGACCTGTAGATGTGGCACTCCTAAACAATATACGCAGGATAGATGTCCATCGGAGTTTGGCATCTTCCTGCCACATTTGTCACACTGTTTAAAACCTGTGGTACCTTTTTTGTTAGTCAAGTTGAAGAAAAAAAGAGTCTATATTGAATTAGTGAAAGCTTAGAAAAGTGTACGCTAATTCATCGACTCCTTTTAAGTGAAAACTTAAAATCTCGAACACCCGGAACAGCGATTTTTTTTCCCTAGGAAAAAAAAAATTACTGTTTGTGGAAACACACGGACAACACAAGCACACCAAAAAGCAGCAATCCACACACATACACTTAAAACCCTACATCTACCCTACACTAAACTGTACATACACTACTAGCTAACCACTTACCTTAACCCAAACCCTAACCCTAAGGTCCGTCACTATCACACACTCACCTGACCCTCACAATAACCCTAACTCATCTAGCCCGCCTTAACCCTAACGTCTGCACAATCGCACACGTACCTGAACCCAACCTGTTGCTTTCCACCACGGTGCTGAAAATAGCGAAGCCACAGAAACAGCCAATCAAATTCTTTCCTTAGGAAAAAATTCGATGTTCTGCAGCTTCGCTATTTTCAGCATTCGCTGTTTTGCGGTCGATATTAGAACATTCGATGTTGTAAAACTTCGATGTTCCAATATAGACCCGAAAAAACAAACTAACAGTCTGAAAGTCGTTCATGCGATCACCCACACAGACACATAATGATAGGGAGGACAGCAAAGCAAGTGGAGGATTTTTTTTTTTTCTTAGATACCAACATGGTAACATAGAAATAACCAGAAGGTAGAAAAGGAGAATTATACCAGCAATGTTATTAGGGAATTACCAGAGGTAAGGGGGAGGGAGGGGCCAATATCAACTATGGTAAAAAAAATAATACTGAAAACGGTAATAAGGGAAGATAAACAGCCCTCACACATTAGTTTAATAATATATATGAAAAAATGGCTAGAAATACCAAGGTTTAACATAGAAAAAATAGTGAAATAGTGAAAAAAATATCAACACTTAGCTTAAGAGCAGGCCTGATGCATCTTGAAACTCTACATGGCAAACGAGATCTGGGGGAAGGGAAGAGAGGCACTATGGGTAACCTTAGCTAGAGAGTTTCTGGCTAGTGCGAGCGTATTTATTTATTTATTTATTTATTGACATTTGTTAACCGGGTTAGCCCAACTGAGCCAGGAGCCCATTTTCCATGGAGACCCAAGGAGAAAAGCTCCAGAAATAATACAAGTACTTATGATATTTACAAAATATTAAAGTAGGGTCACAGAAATGTAGTAAAAGTCAAATATTTGTGCACAGCAGTACAATGCATAGGTAAAATAATAGTTAACAAGCACATTTTACAAAATCTGAGAACAGTATATAGCATAGACCAAATAATTAAAAGGTTTATAGACTATTACATGGAGTACACTATGAATACAGTTTGCTAGAGCAAGTACAAGGAGGACAAAGAGTTGACAGGTTAAAGCAGACAAGATGAGAAGAGAGGAGACTAGTTCAAGTGGGGGTTTGACAAAGGCATGGCCAAGTCTTCAGCAGAAAAAGTTTAAGTTCTTTCTTAAACAGGTATTTATGCTGAATTATCTTATGTTGAGAGGGAGTGAGTTCCAAACATGGGCGACAGAGTTTTTGTTGGGTTTGTATAACTGAAGGAGGCGTTTACTGGCAGTACGGAGGTGACAAGGGGGTTTACAGAAGGAGACTAAATTGGAGATGGAGGGACAGGATGAGGGTTCATATAGGACAGAGGTTGCAATATTTATCTGGGGTATAAGCAGCTGTTCAGAAAATTCTGGCCATTGGAGTAACTTAAGGGCAAGACAGTGCTGGGATTTGTACGGAAGGTTGGCGGAAAATCTGGTGATTTTGTTATAAGTGTGCTCTAGTTTAGTGATAAGAGATGTTTGAACGTGAGTAAGGACAGTGGCAGTGTAAACAAGGCAGGGTAGGAGTAGGGCCTGAGTGAGGGAGGGTTTCGAGGAGGGTCTCAGCAATTTTTGATTATGAAAGAGAAGTCCAAGTTTCTGGTGGGTGTTTTTTATACTTTGTTGAATATGAATATCAAATTTTAATTTATCGTCAATGATAACTCCAAGTAGTTTATTATGGGGTTCAGGTTTAAGAATGGTGTTGCCGAGAGAGGATATACAGAAAGATGCTTTGTGCTGTGCAAGTGTTTTAGGGAGGAAGAGGAGAAGGTTTTTTTTTTGGATTTAATATGAGTTGGTTACCAGAGAGCCAAGTTTTGACAAATGAAAAGGTTTGTTGAGTGAGAGCTAGTAGATCGGGGATGTTGTGCGCAGAGGTAATGAGTGTGGAGTTGTCAGCGTACTGTAGAAGTGTAGAGACATTGGTAGCAGAGCAAAGCTTATTAGTGAATATATTAAACAGGAGAGGGCCCAGAACTGATCCTTGGGAAACTCCAGTATTAACAGGGAGAAATGTAGAGGACAGTTTGCCAGTGGACAGATTTCTGTCTGCGGGAGCGATAGCTAGAGAACCAGTTGATGGAGAAGGTAGAGAGATGTAGGTCTAAGAGTTTAGTTAAAAGTTTAGAATGATAGACAGTATCAAAGGCCTTTGAAAGATTGAGGAAAAGACTCCATACGAGGAGGTTATTGTCACAGGCTTCAGCTATTATTTGGGTAATTGACAGTAATGCAGTAGAAGTGCTATGGTAGGGCCTAAAGCCATGTTGGGTAGGAGAGAGGAGACTGTTATCGAGAAGGTGTTTGAGTAGCTGAACATGGATGCATTTTTTCCAAGATTTTGGATAGGGGAGACAGGATAGCAATTGGTCTAAAGTTAGAAGGCTCTGTAGAGTTGCCACCTTTGTGAAGAGGGATAGTATAGAAGGATTTCCAAATGTCAGGGACCAGGGCTTCTGAGATGGAATGGTTAATAAGAATGGACACAGGGTAGGTGATGGATTGTGTAGCTATTTTTAGGAAATGAGGGGATAGCTGGTCTGCTGAGGCTGAGCAGGGTTTAAGTTTGTTAAGGAGATATTTAATTGTAGTAATTGGGACTGGTTGGAAAGAAAAAGCATTGGGAAGAGTTTTGTTATGGGGTAGTGGAGGTGTTGAGTGAGGAGTACTGTTTTGTGCATTAAGTGTGAAGTTTTGAATAGTGTCTCTGAAACATTTGTTAAGGAGGGAGGCAGTTTCAGAAGTGTTGTTAGGAAAGGGGTTGAGAGTAGTGGGTTACCTGGGTGGAGTAGGTTGTTGATGGTGTCCAGACATTTTGTGGATTTTAGTGGGGGCTACTTTGGTTAGAAGGAAAAATACTCTCTTGTCTTTGTTGACAAGTTTTTTAGCCAGGTTTCTGAGCTGTCTGTATGTCTGCAGTAAGAGGCAGGACTTGTTTTTAACCCAGGCTTTCCAGAAAGAATCTCTTTTGTGCATGATTGAGTGGGTTTGTTTTGTTAGCCAGGGGGCGTAGTTAGATTTGATTCTGATTTTTCTGGACGAAGCAACAGAATCAAGTGTCTCAAGGAAAATCTTATAGAAGGAATTTACTGCCTCACTGAGAGGGAGGTGATAAAGGAAGGACCAATTAATGCCAGATAGTTTGGAGTTAAAAGTGTCTGGATCAAAGTGGGTAAGGTTTCGGAACTGTTATATCGGCCGGGTCAGTTCCAAGGATGGAACTGAAACCCAACTGTCATGAATGAATGAAGATTGACAACAGCAGATTAATATATTACAGTATTTATGGAAATGACTGAATGCACAGACTATTATCACTGTAAAGATTACTTCTTATTGATAACATTGCTATTTATGCATTTTTAATAGCTTTTATTATTCACAAAATATTTACATCTGTTTATCTTATGCTTTTAAGTGTATTTTTCAGAAAATGCTCTAGAATGCAAGATGTTAGTAGGCTGCTAGAGTTGTGATATTCCACACCACATAGATATTAATGAGTTATTATAGAACAACCCCCCCATTAATATTCCAAAACATGAACGCTGATTGGTCAGTGTGCTCGTTGTAAATCAGACTCATACTAATGGAAAAAGGTCCAGTCGCCCAGACTTTTTCCATTAGTATAAGTCTTTTTTTTTCTTTTTTTTTTGTGTTGGACAGCAATGGAGAATGGAAGAGCTCCATGGCTGTTAACATAGCGAGATATCTGAAAAAAAAGCAACAGAGATCTTCCTTTCTCCGTTGCTTTTTTTAAAGCTGTCTCGCTATGTTAAACTCTAGTTTAACATAGTGAGACAGCTTTAAAAAAAAGCAACGGAGAAAGGAAGATCTCTGTTGCTTTTTTTTTTAAGATCTCTCGCTATGTTAAACTCTTTTAACATAGCGAGACACCTTTTAAAAAGCAACGGAGAGCTTCCTTTCTCCGTTGCTTCCACCCACAGCTCAGATGTACTGTGTAAGCATACGCATGTGCAGTACATCAGAACTGCCACAGAATACTGGACAGCTGTGGAAGGGCAGCAAGGAGGCATTATACAATGCCATTATGCCATTATTTAAGAAAAGTAAGTATTTTTTTTTCTTAAATAATGTCATTGTATAATAGCAATAACCCACTTCTGGGTGTGGGTAATGCTGGATTTACCCACGGTTGTCTTTGTTTGGCCACTCGGGCTTCACCCTCGTGACCAAGCCACACCAACTGTGGGTAAATCCAGCATTACCCACACCCAGGTATGGTTATTGCTTATTATACAATAGTAACTTATTAGTATGCAAAAAGCATGCATGCTGATTGGTCAAAAAAATAAAGTAACAGAGTTCTTCCTTTCTCTGTTGCTTGCTTTCTAAAGCACTGATGTACTGTATAAAAGTGGGAACGTAAGTCCCATTCTCATGCACAGTATATCAACAAAGTGGCAAAATGTGGAAACAAAGCAGAAGAACACCACTGCACCATTATTCAAAGACATTATTTAAGTAAGTAATTTCTTTCTTAAATAATGTCATTGTCTAATACTTCGCCCTTGTGATTAAACTGTACCAGCTGTGGGTAAATCTTCAATATACCACACGCACTTGTCGGTTATTACTAAAAGATATCCTGGCTAGCGTAATCATCTTTCTTTTGTGGAGACCTTTCTCATTTAATTAATGAGTGTGACAAGGTGCAATGTAACCAATGTTGGGAGAAAGGACATATAGCAAGAAGGTGTGTGCCTAAATGCAGGTTGTGTAAAAAAAAAAGTAACACTTTTGGATAGAGTGTCAGGAGTAAAATAGTAAATAATTAAAAAGAAGATGAAAAGAAAGAAAGCATGCATGATGAAGGACAACAAGAGGCTGGGAAGTGGGTGAAACAGGTAAAGAAGAAACTGTAGAAGAAAAATATGGAGGAGAAAATGAGGAGAGAGTATGAACCTATTATGAACCTATACCCCGGGTATCACTTCTGTGTCACTGTTAGACAGAGGCACAGTATACTAACCTCGAAAAAGGGCATAGCAAAATTAATTTAAAATGGGTGGCGAAAGCCAAACACACTCTGGCTAGGCTTATAAATGCCCTAGGGCAGATAGCCTAGTATGAACCTATGAACCTATGAGAGTGCATGTAGAGGTAGAGGGTCAGGAGAAGGGATTGATACTAATATTTTTTTAAGTTCTAGCCAGTGAAAAATCTGATTCCAAGGATCAAGGACTAATTGCGGATAAACCCAAGAAAAAATATTCAATCGAGGAAAGAATAAACATAAGAAAATGAAAATGTAAAAATATTCCCCAAACTTAAAAAAGAAGGAAAAACAACAGCTTTACAGCAATTTCAGTAAAGTGAACAGTATTATTAACACCATAACTCCATCTTTCTTACAGTATTATTAACTCTGTAAAAAATTATTAGGATACTGAAATTGTGTGCTAAATGTTACATGAATGGTATTCTGTTAGAGGATATAAGATTCCTGACAAGTGAAGAAAGACTGCAAGCAGAAAAACTGCTGGGTGCAAATATAATATTTAAGGAGAAAATGTAAAAAGAAAGGGAAATATGTAAAAAAAAATACAGGAACTGATAAAATGTGGTAAATTAATCATATGGAACAAAAGTCCTTGCTTTATAGAAGGGGGACACTTGGATCTGAAATTGATTAATTTGTATTAATGGAAGGTTTGGCGTAACAGATAGTTGTAACAGGTCTTTCAAACTATTTAGCAATAATAGGAATGAATGTGATGAATGAAAGGGAGTATATTAAAATACAAATAATATATCATGCAGAAATAGTGAAGTGGGCAGAACATTCGCTTTGCAAGTAGTTGTTCCCAGTTCGATCCCCAGTAAAGCCAACTAGTATTTTCCCACACTGTAAAAGTTGCAGACTCAAAATCTGACTTCAAACCAGTGACAAGTGGAGTACCATAGGGTTCAGTCCTGGGACCTCTTCTGTTCGGTATCTACTTCTCTGAAGTACAGGTTAACACAGAAGGCCTTTGGCTAATGAAGTACGCAGATGACTGCAAACTAGGAGCCATAGTCGAGTCCCCAAATGATGTGGACATGCTACAGAAGGGCCTCACTGAGACAGATGCTTGGTGTCAGAGCCATGGCCACAAACTCAAAGCCAAAAAGTGCATTGTCATCCCCTTTGGTAAAAACTCTGTACCCATGAACTAGCACATAGGCGGCAGTAACGCTGAATGTGTGATAAGAGACCTTGGGACCCAGGTGGACAGTAGTCTCTCCTTTGATAATCACATTGCCACAGCAGTCAAGAAATACTTCTACATGGCACACCTCATCACAAAAGAGTTCTCATCCAAGAAAAAAGAGGTAATTGCTCCCTTCTGCTCAACACTCATTAAACCCATTATAGAGTAGAACGCCCCTTTTGGAATGTACCTCACAAGACATCTGCAGCAGCTGGAAAGGCCACAGAATTACCTCACAAAGAGGATTACTGGCCTCAAACAGATGCACTACACTGACCATCTCAAAAAACTCCAGCTTTACTCCGTAGCATATCACCTACTCTGAGGTAATCTCTGCCTAACATACAAAGCTATGTCAAACCCAGAGCTGTTGGACATGCTACACTGAAAGAAATCCCAATCCCTCTGAGCTACACGCTCTAGGGACCTAAACCTTGTCACCACAATAAACAGGACATGCTGGAAGGATAGATTCCTGTCCCAGAGACTTCCCATACTCTCGAACAAGCTACCCATCTATGTCAAGTAAAGTTCCTCATTAGCACTCTTCAAGAAAAATCTTGATGAGTGGATGGGAAACAGGAAATACACCCTGGGGATCACTTCTGTGGCTCTGCTCGACAGGGGCACAAGAAAATAACTTTCTTGGGTGGCGTAAGCCAGGGAACCTTGTTGGCTAGGCTTACTTAGGCCCTTGGGCCGATAGCATAGTACCTACATATGAACCTATAGCATTTAGCCTAGTACTTGCCTATGAACATATAAAATTTACCGATCATTTTTGTTTATTATAATAGTTTACTAAAAGCCTTGTAAATGAGCTTCCACATCATGCTATCAAGACTCTGAAGGCAGCTGATCATTGCCCACACCTCAGTAGTTACCTAACAAGAGAGTCATCTCTCTTTCCCTCATTCACAAAGGATACTCGAGTGAAGCCATCTGGTTATCATCATTACAATAACTAAACCATTTTGTAATAACTGCAATCATCTGATGGCTAGTATTAGCTGTAACCTGTACAAAGAGCCTTATGCTTTTATGCTGAATACAAGTGAACTTCACACCATTTTCCTCATCTTTTTTATAAAGGTGTTATGAATCTTGGATAAATAATCAAGTTATCAAGTTATGTTATGGTCATTATTCTATTCATTGAAGGATGTCAGATATTTCATCCAGCTAAGATTCTAGGTGGTACATTGGTTCAGCTATCAGGTTTCTGCATCACAGCTCTGGCGTCTCAGGTGCAGTCACAACTGTCAATTAATGTGTGTGTGAAGTCCCTGTGATTTGTTTATGTTATGTGAATGTTCTCCATAATTTCACAGGTGTATACTATGAGGCTAATGACCACTACGGCCCTTAAAAGCCTAGCCGTGCAACCCAAATGTCACCCACAAATTTGATTTATATTTGATTTATAGGAGGGTGGTGTATCGACTGCCTCTGTCAATCAGAGGCATAGGAGCCAGACCAGAGATGAATTTCCAATTACCCATCCATTGGTCCAAGTTGGACTTAAATAGGGATACGGAAGAACTCTGCTTCACATGGATGGGGACCTTGTTCCAGAAAATGGGAATTCTGTCAGGAGCACATCTGTCTCTCTCCAACATATCCTGTATATGTTGCAAGTCTTTAAATCTAGTGGTTCTGATGCTATTTGTTTTGTGGATGTGCAAAAGATTGATCAAAATAGGGTCTAGGGTTGCCTTATATGCCAGGCAAAGATCATCTCTCAGTAGTATGTATGATATCGAGTAAAGAGACAGGACTTTGAGATGATCAGGACACTGTGTTTACTCCCTGTATTTTTTTTGTAAGAAACCTTTGTGGACATTCCAGTTGCTGCATGTGTCTGGTCAGGTACATACCGAAAGAGGCATTATGATGGGCCTGATGAGGTCCGAGTACAGTGGCATGATGATGTCTGGACCTAGATGCCATGCACTTGCTTATACGTTGAGCAGCTTAGTAAGACTTTATTACAACCTTGGACACATCTTGGTCAATGGCTAGGTTACTATCTACATGAGTTCCCAGATCCCTTACTAGTGAATTAGGGTGTTTTATTCATGATGTAGTTACCCGGCATGGCAGACATCCCAAATAAAAGTATAATGTATTTCTTTGCATTGAGTTTTAAGCTTTGGCTTTGGCACCCAGTAATTGTCTGTATTAGACCTTTCTGAAGAGTGTTCTTATCTTGAGGGGATTCAAAAACTGCTCCCAGTTTGCAATCATCTGCGAACTTGGTTATCCAGAGGGATTTCACACTGGCTTTTACATCTGAGAAGTAGATGCTAAGGAAGAGTGGGTCTAGCATAAAGGCCTGGGGGATTCCATGGGTGACTGGCCTCTTTGTGGAGGTGGACTTACAATTCTAACCTGCTGTGTCTTATCAGTGAGCTAGCTAGTTATCCAGTGTGTCATAAAGGGGTTTATACTTAGTTCTATAAGTTTGTAAAGAATGCATTAGTCAAATCTACGTAAGCAGTATGCACAGTTTTCCCCTCATACAATACCCTAGTGACATTTTCGTTGACCTTCCTTTGACAAAGCCAAGTTCGGATGGATCTAGTGTCCAGAGGTATCCTATGTTCTTGTAGATAATTTCCATGATAAATCTTTACATGGATTAGCAAATAAGATTAGTCAGACTAATGGGTCTGTATTTTCCAGGATCCATTGTGGGTCCTCCCTTAAGAAGGAGCATGACAGTCATAGCCCTCCAGTCAACAGGCACAAAACTTGTTTTAAGACTGCAGTTAAATAATGACTCCAGGAGTCCTAATAAGCTGAATTTTAGACTATTCAGGATGCATCTTGGGATGTTATCTGGGCCCACTTGCCCATCTTTTTGGCTTTAGTGAGTACATTAGGAGAGGTTATGTTTGAAGGTATTACTGGTTGAATGGTTGGGGATTAGAGCAGGGCTAAAGCTGGAAATGAATTTGTCCTTGAACATGTTTGCTATATTACCAGGTTTGGTGACTGTAGCACCATTAACCATCAGTGCTGCACATTGTGTGCTGCAGTTTGGGTTTCTACCATAGCTGTATGGTTATCTTTCACCTGGGAGGATATCTTAACCTCAAAGTTGGCTTTGCTTGACCTAATTAGCCATCTTAGTTGCCTGTTTACCTTGATAAGAGAGTTTTTTTTTTTTATCTTTTTGAGATTTATCCTTCCTGATTTTTGCCATATTTTTTCCCTTTTGCTGTATATCCTGTTTAATTTTTGATGCCACTAGGGTGTTTTTTTTTTCCTCAGGCTAGTTCTTGGCTTACTTCTGATAGGTACAGCAGCTTCTATGCAGTAACTGACTTTGTTGTATACAGCTTCTGAAAGAAACTCAGCATAGGCTGGTGTGACCTCTGGGTTTAGAGGGGATTTGAATTTTTGTCAAACCATCACTTAATAACACATAATTTCATTGTAATAGTTCCTGTTACCTGTTTTAATAGGATTACAGAGTTCATTTTGGTTTTGAAGGAGACAGCTTTATTATTGGACCTTACCAGGGAGGATGAGGTATTGGAGGGTGCAGTGTTCTCTCATATTTGTGAGCATGATGTCCAGTATGTTGGAGTCTATAGGGGGTGTACTCACTGTTTGGTCAAGGACATTTGTATTTACGAAGTTCAGGAATCTCTGTGCCTGTAGATTTGAGGCTGTGTAAGATTCCCAGTCTATACAGGGGCAATTAAAGTTTCCCATGAGTAGGATGTTAGGTTGCATGGTAAGTATCTCCAGTAGGTCCACATATGCATTGTGAGCTTCTTGGCACATGGAGGGTGACCTAAAACTGGTTAGGATACTGTACAGGATTTTGTTTATGGTGATCAGCATGTGGATGAACTAAAGCATGTCACCCTCTTTGACTACCCTAGTAATATGATTGCTACTGATGCATATTGAGACACTTCCATCATTAGCCTATGCCTGTGCAGCTACTGGTCTAAAAGTGTGGAAGGCACTGAAACCTTGCACTGCCGGGGTATGCACTGCCACTTTAAACTATGTCTCAGTAACTGTACAGATATCTATATTCTCAACAGTGAGGAGGGCTTGGAGGGAGTGTAGTTTTTTTTTTTTATTTAGGCTCCTGGCATTAAGCCGTAACACTTTGAAGTTCTGTTGAGTTGATTTTACTGTGTTGGTTGGTTTATCAATTTGGCATCACCTAAAAATAGAGTTAGACAAAGCCTTAGCCAGTATTCAAAAGCCGAGATGGGAAAGGTGCAAACCATCCTTGACAAAACAACATGGTCTGTTGACCATGTCCTCCCAAGCTGACAAATATTGGATCCCCTTAGAACGACACCAGAAAGACAGCCAATTGTTGAAATCAATATTGTGGCATCATCCTGGGTGATCCTAATATGCTACTCGATGCCAGGCTGAGACACATAATCTGAAAGCTCCATAATGTTTCTTTTCATCTAGTCCAGGGAGATACATCTTAGATCATTTACATCAACAAGGACTATGATGAAATCATACTGTTACCTGCAGTGTAATGACTTGAGTGCACATATACAGTGGATATAAAAAGTGTTAAAATGCCAGGTTTTTGTAATATATACAAATTTCAAAACGTTTCCCACCTTTAATGTGACCTATAACCTGTACAATTCAATTGAAAATTGACAACAAACAAATCTGTTAGGAGAAGAAATATAAAAAATAAAACATGTACAATAAACTGGTTGCATAAGTGTGCACACACCCTTAAACTGATACTTTGTTGAAGCGCCTTTTGATTTAATTACATCATTCAGTCTTCATGGGTACACACCTGCCATCAATTAAAGAGACTCTGATTAACCCCAAATAAATTTCAGCTGTCCTAGCAGAATTTTCCTGACATTTACTCAGTTGCCTGCTAAAGCAAAAGCCATGGTACGCAGAGAGCTTACAAAGTATCAAAGGGATCTCATTGTTGAAAGGTATCAGTCAGGAGAAGGGTACAAAATATTCCACAGCAGTGGATATACCATGGAAAACAGTGAAGCCAGTCATCAAAAAGCAGAGAAAATATGGTACAACAGCGATGTTGCAAAGAGCTGGACGTCCCTCTCAAATTGATGAAAAGACAAGACAAAAACTGGTCAGTGAGGCTCCCAAGAGACCTACAGCAATACTGAAGGAGCTGCAAGAATTTCTGGTAAGTACTGGTTATGTACTACATGTGACAACAATCTCCCATAGTCTCAATATGTCTTGACTATGGGGTAGGGTTGCAAGACAAAAAAAAATCCAGGCCTGGCTAAAATTTGCAAAACAATACATCATGTCTCCCAAAATCATGTGGGAAAATGTGTTGTAGTCTGATGAGCCCAAAGTTGAACTTTCTGGCCACAATTCCAAAAGGTACATTTGACATAAAACAACACTTTGCATCACCAAAAGAACATCCCCACGGTGAAGCATGGCTGTGGCAGTATCATGCTTTGGGGTCGCTTTTCTTCAGCTGGAATTGGGGCTTTAGTCAAGGTGGAGGGAATTATGAACAGTTCCAGATACCAGTCACTTTTGGCCCCAAACCTTCAGGCGTCTGCTACAAAGCTGAAGATGAAGAGGAATATCACCTTTCAACATGACAATGACTCCAAGCATACATCCAAATCAACAAAAGAATGGCTTCACCAGAAGAAAATTAAAGGTTTGGAATGGCCCAGCCAGAGCCCAGACCTAAATCCAATAGAAAATCTGTGGGGTGACCTGGGGAGGGCTGTGCACAAGAGATGCCCTCGCAATCTGACAGATTTGGAGTGCTTTAACAAGGAAGAGTGGGTAAATATTGCCAAGTCAAGATGTGCCATGCTGATAGACATCTTCTCAAGAAGACTGAATGCTGTAATTAAATCAAAAGGTGCTTCAACAAAGTATTAGTTTAAGGGTGTGCACACTTATGCAACTAGCTTATTGTATGTTTTTTATTTTTTATATTTTTAATCCTTACAGATTTTTTTGTTTTTCAACTGCATTATATAGGTCACATTAAAGGTGGGAAAAGTTTTGAAATGTTTTACTGTGGTCTAATTTTTTTATATCACAAAAAACTGGCATTTTAACAGGGGTGTGTACACTTTTTATATCCACTGTAATTTGGCAGATCATTGCTCCAGATAAGCAACAAACAGTTATCTTCTCCAACAGATCTTAAAATGGAGTTCTGTTTGATGAGCATCATGGGAAGTGTGTTCTTTGCCTTAGGAACTTAGGGTTTAGGACTCAGTGGAGATTGACAGTATGTGTGGTGTTACGTGTTGCTTTTTCTATGTGCCTTTGGTCTTGCTGAGGCATAGCTTTGACAGTGGGTATTCTAGGTGATCTTTTTTGTTTTGGAAGAAAACATGAGACAACTGCTACACTGTCTCAAGATGCCTATATTCACCAAGCTGGCTACAGAGATGTTAGAAAACTGCATATACAAAATGTCAAGTCCTTTGATTTGTGAGCTACAATGGAGTGGTGTATTGGGGTTAGAAGGAAATTAAGGGTTCATTGTTTGTGCAGACTAATAAGGGTGCTTTACTGGGGAGATTAAACTACACAGTACTAAATTCTACTAACTTTAATGTTTACCCAAACGAGAATTCTACTAAATCTATAGGTAGTGCCACTCAACACTCAACTAGTTGCTCTAAGCTTACTGGCGCACAAAGTATTTATGCTATATTGCTGTTTTATAAGTTACAGTTTTATGGATCATTCTACAGAGAAAATTTGCTTTCTATGTGTTTACTACTATACAGGGAACTGCTAACCCAAGCAAACATGCAAAATTTATAGCAGCATAGAAAAAAAAAAAACAGAAAACTTAATAATGAGCTCTCTGTCCAATCAAATGACTACACTATGAGTCCTTTTGTGCATTTCCCAACTCAGAAAGACCAGGCAAACACCATCTATTCTGGAGTCTTTCTACATTCCAAACATATGCTGATTGTTTGACTACTCAGAACTATCAGTATATTACATTTATCACTGTCAATGTAGCCTACAGTAAGGAAAAAATGGGTCTACAGGGTATAATTCATTTAGTCATTTAACACAAATTAAATCCCTCAGCAACTCATTTCAGTCCTCATGTTACACTGATGTCTCATCACATAGGCTGCAAAGATATGTATATATTTTTTTATTTTATTTTTTAACCTATTAAATTCACTAAGCACAAATGCCTATTTTCAGAAGTGACTAAGGAGTACTTAACTGACTTGCACAAAGTCACAGAGAAGGCAAACAGTCAGTCAGTGAAGGAATCAAACCAATGACAGCAGGATAAATCTGTTAGTAAACCTTGTCTAAGTGATCAGAATTCATAATCCTGGAAAAACACCTTGATTACTTCTGTTATACATTAATTCCACCTAGTTCAGTGGAACATTCCATCAGGCTTTCATTCTTCCTGCTCTTCTGTGTCCCATCAGTCTAGATGGCTGCCTCTGAAGACAGCTGCTGCTGCCGGTGCCCTCTGGAGGCATCCATCTTTACACATTATTCTTAATTAACCTAGTTTCTATTTACTGCTCATAGTTATTTTCACTGTATCTATGAAATTCCACCATCTGCTATTATTATGCTTATTCACGGTGTGTGAACTAAAGCTATACAGAATTTATATTCACCAATAACACTTATTGTGACTTATTCATATCTATTAGACATAGTTCCTTCCCAGGAAGTATACTGTAAGTAGATCTGTGCTAAGTGCAACTTACTTGGGGAACAAACCTAAATAATTATTAAAATAGATATGTCACTTTGTTAAGAGGCTGGTCATAGAAACATGGTTCTATGAACCCAATTCATTGACTCCTGATCTACAATAACTCAAGAATGGGCTGTAGGTCCTGCAGTCGTTTTTCCCATTCTCATGTTCTCTAGCAGGTCACTGTATCAAAAGTAAATCAATAGTGTTCACCAAGCCATGGATCAATGAAAAGCACCAAAGAAGTTCAGAAAATTCATACAGACTCCTCAGAGGTGATCTCTGTCTGGTATACAAGGCTATCTTAGACCCCGCTTTGAAGGGACTGCTGCATATCTGCAAGTCAAGCTCCGCTCGAGTAACCTGCACACACAGCCTCAATCTGGTCTATGACATCAATAGAACTTGATGGTGGGACAGATTTGTGTCCCAGAGACTCCCCCATCTATGGAATAGACACCCTCTCCACGTCAAGCAGAGTGCCTCTTTATCCCTTTTTAAGCAGAACCTGGATAACTGAATGGGAAACAGAAAATACATCCTCGAGATTCCACCCGTGTCCCTGTCGAACAGGGGCATCGGGTGCTGATTTGTCTATGCATGGGATAAACTCTTGGCTAGGCTTATAAGGGCCTCAGGGCCAATAGTCTAGTAACTTCCTATGATCCTATACATATATACATATAGATATATGCGTGTGTGTGTGTGGCTATATCTATACACACACACACACACACACACACACATACACATATATATATATTTACAGAAATATATCTAAATTATATATATATATATATATATATATATATATATATATATACAAAATATATATATATATATATATATATATATATATATATATAGTTGGGAGGGCGGCCTAATGGTTAAGGTGTTTGCCTTATAAACACAAGGTGCAGGGTTTGAGTCTCACAAGGGATAATTGGCTAGGCTTAAAATGGCTTGCAAGGCCAGTTAGCCTAGTACTAATCTATGAACCTATGAATATATATATATATATATATATATATATATATATATATATATATACATATATATATAAAACAGTTGATTTGGCATAGTGGTATGTTGCTCTGACTGTAGTGTTCAAGATTTGGCAGTGAAATGCATGGTGGTAACACAACATTTACAGCTCAGATGGTGCAGAGGTATGTTGCTGTGATTGTAGTGCACAGGGTCCTGGGTTCCAGACTTGGAAGTGATGACTTTAACTTACAAAGCTATGTCTGACCCAGCTCTGTTAGAAATGCTACAGCTAAAGAAATCCCACTCCCTCTATACCACATGCTCCAGAGACCTCAACCTCATTGCCACAATCAGCAGAACATGCTGTAGGGACAGGTTCATAACCCAAAGACTGCCCATGCTATGTAATAGACTTCCCATACATGTCAAGCAGAGTACCTCACTGGCCCGCTTCAAGAGAAAGCTTGATGAGTTAATGGAAAATAGAAAATTCCCCCCGGGGATCACTCCAGTGGCTTTTACTCAACAGAGGCTCTGGGAACCAAGGTTGGGTGGCATGATACCATGGTAATCCTATGGTCTAGGCTTGTAAAGGCTGCAGAGCCATTAGCCTAGTACACACCTATATATGGATATACACACGCACACACATATATATATATATATATATATATATATATATATATGTACATACATATACATATATATATATATATATATATATATATATATATACACATACATATATATATATATATATATATATATATATATATATACACACACACATAATATCTGTGTGTGTGCACATCTATATATATATATATATATCTTTAACAAAACAGCAGATTATACATTTGACTTAATGTTATATCTCAGAGCTTGTAGCTCCAAGGTAAAATTATATACTGATTCAGGAATGGATGGCACTTTGATTGTTTGTAAAGTTCTTTTTTTGGCTTACCAAATCTGACTGTCGGCTGCTCCCAGGGGCTTCTCCGTACTAACCAGGTCTGCTGAACCCTCCCTGACTATCTCTGGCTCATGTACTAGGGCAGAAAGAAGACTGAGGCACCCAGGAGAAGTGTCACATTACTGTCAAGGAGTGTTTATAATGTCTTGCTCCCTGCATACACCCAGGGAAAGAAATGCAATGGGCTAGATGGCAAATTACCTCATTCTGCAGCAACTCATTCACAACTCTTTCACAATGAGGACAAAGCAGCCCCATGCCTCGCTGACCACCAGCAAGGGTCAACTACAAAAGTGCATTCAAATACTTATACCCTTCCCTCCTCCAATGGGCACGCCCATCCTCTCCACCTATGCTAAGATCCCTAGCCACTATTTGATATCTGGTCACCTGGGCTGTAGTCAGGGCTTTATCCATCTATATGACCAATGCAGGTAGGAGATTGTTTGTCAGAGACAAAGTAGTCAGATTACTATGGATGTAGCTACAAATAACCTTATATTATTTTACTCAGCATTTTACTAATGTTATTCTACTTGGCAGATACTGATAAATAATGATGATACAGATGGATAATCAGACTCAGATAAATTGAATAACTATTTATTTTTATTAGAGAGATTTCTGGCAAATACATCAATTCTCATATGAGTTTTCATCTGAAAAGTAAAGCATGAATTACCATAGTGACTTGGCTGCATATCGGTATCATACATAACACTGCTAAATAATTTCTACCAAATACTGCCTGTGAAGCCAGACAGATGAAATGACTGATGATTTCTTGCTACTCTAATTGAAAACAGAATATGTGTTCTGGCTTTTTATTTGTTTAGGCTTTCTCCACTTGAATGCAGGTGCAGCTAATTGTATGACTGTTATTAGCCAGACTGACTACAGCTACATCACCACTAATTGGATCTAAGGCTATTACAGCTATAGTTAAAAAGGCAGATAAAATAATAACCTCAGCTTACCTTTTTTATTGCAAAGGACAAAATTAAAAATTGGAAGGGTACTTAAATTAATGATCTGTAGCTTTATCCTGCTATTTAATTATGACCAAAAGATAATTTCAGTGTAGCAGCTGAACTATACTTTGCAGTCTGGTGTGTGTCAAGTCTTGGAGACACTGCAGTGAGCATTTTAATAGGCACAGAACTGAATAACTTCTTTGTCCTTGTCAGAAAACTACTGAAATATGAACATGACAGTATTAGCATTTGAGAAAACAGTGCAGCATCCCAAAGTCAAGTTCACTCATCACATACTTTCTAAAGTCATATTTCTGTCTGTCTTTTGTACTGAACACAATAATCATTAAAAGTGTAACTGCATATATCACATTCGGTTTTGCACTGTAGGTGGTCAACCTGCAAAAATAAATTACTAACACCAAATTTTAATTCTTGTGACTTAAGAAGCCGGCAGTTTATTTTACCACATCTGTTAACATTACTATATTAAAATAATACTTACTCTTCAGCACAGCCAAGCTGAAGGGCCACAGGTTAGCAAAATGTGTGACCAAAGAAGATAAATGTACACCTTAACTTACAGATTAACTTGTGCTTAGTTGTATTTCAGTACATTAGTGAGCTGCACTTACTGGGGAGGCCACAGTGGTGCAGCGGTTAGCATTGTCACCTCACAGCAAGAGGTTCTCTGGTTCAATCCTCGGCTAGGGTGTCTTCTGTGTGGAGTCTGCATGTCCTCCCTGTGGTTGTGTGGGTGTCCACCGGGTGCTCCAGTTTCCTCCCACATCCTAAAGACATGCTGTAGGTGGATTGGATACTCTACATTGGCCCTAGGCATGAATGTGTGTGCCTTCTGTGGAAGGTTAGGTGCTGGGCTGGCAACTCGGCACTGTAAACCTCCACTGCCAATCATGAGCAGACTGGTGATCCGCTGTGGTGACCCCTAACTGGGAAAAGCCAAAAGAAGATGAAGTGAGCTGTACTGGCCGATGGTGCAAAAGGAATTTTATTTGACATCATAATAATAAGACCCATCTTTCTCCATTTGACAAATTTCATTGATTAGAAAATGCAGTGGCTAATCTTAACTACCACTGTATTAAATCTCCACTGGCATATGGTGTGACATCCACAAGTACAATATATATATAAATATATTAAAGTGTAATATAAAACCTGGCACTGTTTAATGTTGAAATAATTATTTGCTTAAAGTCCAAAAGTCACAGTAGAATCCAGTTAAAGATATGCTTGGAAATACCAAATGATGCATTTCCACACCATAGCAATGAGTGCAAAATTTAACAGATAGCAAGATACAGTGTTTGTCATGAATGTGGCATGAACTATAACAAAGATGAACCCACACTGTTAATTTTAATTGCAGGGTATCATTTCTGAGCCTTATACATTTTTTTCATAATTCTGGCATGATACATACACAAACACACACACACAGACCTAACCATCCCTAAAACACTGACATATGTATCTGTTTAATCCATTGATTTGAAGGCCACAAAATCATAATCTGATTTTACAAGAAGTTACACATATCAAGACAATATAATTGGATTCAACAAATGACCACCTAAATGGTGTCATTCAAAGGAGTCCAGTATATGTCATTCTGGGATGAGATGGTACATAAGACTTCCTGTTTTGTCAGGAGTGGATTATACCTGTCATACTTGGGATTGTACATACAAGCTAAAGCCTTTATTGCCCCCCCCCCCCTTAGTGTCTTTTTAGGTGGAGACTCCCTATTGGATACAGCTACATAACAGACTCAGACTGAGATTCAAATAACTTCATGATAATGAAATGGTTAGGGTATTTAAAGAAAAAAAAAAACACCCAGAGGATGGAAGCAGAGAGGCCAAGCTCCCAGGACACCCTTAGTATCCATGACTGCCCCAGCAATATTAGAGCAAGTCTGGGGAGGGGGGTTATGTGACAATCAAAATATCAGCATTTATAAAACTGTGACTATAGATGTTTGATTGCAGTCAAATGAATGAATGAATAAATACATGAATAACTGCCACACAGAAATTTATATTCTCAACACACTGCTGTCAGAATGCAATATGCCACCCACTGTAAGCTCCCCTCCCCCTCATACGTCTCATCTGCTTAGTTCAAGAATCGGTGAGAAAGCTAAAAAATAATGATGGACAAAGTACCAAGATCAGGGACAGAAACTACCTTTACAGACTTAGAAACTTGATAGAACAACAAACAGGCTTTGTGTTAACATGTTTTAGAAGGCTGTTAAATCTGAAACTCAAAATTCTGTCATCATTATCCATATTGATTTGCTAGTAAAAAAATGCTTTATTTGGAATTTCATGTGGAACAGACCAAAATGCTAGGCAAAAAACAGAAACACTATGCAAAATCAGTGAAAGTTCAAAGATATGTATGTGCTTTATATATATATATATATATATATATATATATATATATATATATATATATATATAAATATAAATACACACACATACACAGAAGCGGCCTAGCAGGCACTTCTATGACTGTAAGCATCAGATGTTTGACTGTGATCAAATGAATGAATAAAAAAATATATAACTAACCACAACACAGGAATTTATCTTTTCAAATCACTACTGTCAGAATATAGTGTTTGACCCACTGCTACCAAATATCTCTCAACATCTTATCCAAGAATCACAGATAAATCTAAAAAATAATGAATGCCAAAGGGCCAAATTCAGAGACAGATATTGCACTTATATACTTGAGGAAAGTTGCTAGAATAGCAGGCTTGTTTTGCATTAGCATGCTTTTTTTATGAAGGCTAAGTGTGAAACTCAAATGTCTGTCATTGTTTATTAATTGCAGTCCTCATTGATTTGCAAAAACACCATATACTTTATAACACAGACCAGATATGAGGCAAAAATCAGAGATAGTTGAGACCTTCTATCAGCCCCAACCAACATACACACACACACACACACACACACACACACACACACACACACACACACTACACCCCTCAATTCTGGACAAAGCCAACCATAATGAAGGAGCAAGGTCTCAAAATTAGAATAGCAGGTTTAGCATTAGTATACATTTCCTGAATGATATGAAGTCTAAAACGCAAATGTCTGTCATTATTTAATAATTTCAAAACAATTTGTCAACAAATCACAAATTATAAATGTAACAGATTAAAATATGAAGCAGAAATATGGACATTCAGCAATGTTCTGAACAGATAAAAGGTATGGGGTTATATGCACACTCCCCCCCAAAAAACTGACACAAATATGAAGCAATATGTGCATGGGGACAGTTCAGAGCTTATATACCCACATACATACAAACACACACACACACACACACACACACACACACACACACACACACACACACACACACATACACACACACACACACACACTTTAAGTACTTACCTTACCTTCTTCTTGCATACTTGCAGTACCACACAGAGTGCCTGGAAAAATAAATTAAAACCTATTCCGATGATTGATCAGCTCATGTCTCCTCTTCCACATTATCAACTTCTTTCTTCCTTTCTCAGGCTGTCTCAGTCACATGAGGCAGCCTGAGCCTACAGGAAGCGTTCCTTGCTACTTCATGCTGCACCCCAGTAAGATCAATGCTTCTGCTGGTGCCGAGTGGCATGGACAAACCCAATTATGCTCAAATAAGCCTAATGACAGGCTGTTTTGACAATAGTCCAGCAGTCGGATTAAGCCAAATCAATTTTCTTTTTGTTTTTGTTTTTTTTCTTTTTTTGTTTCCAATATCCCTGGAGCTCTGCACATATGCAGAGTTCCAAAGAAAAGCAACAAAATAGAAGGACTTCAAGTTATGAAAGTCAACTATTATTTAAAAAAATAATAATTGACTATCTGAATTACAATAACACTTTTTTTCTCTCTTTTAGCTGTGGGGGCTGCACCCTAGCAGCCAGTACCACGAGTCGCCCTTGAATGTAATATCTTTTGCATTCTGTTGACCATTTGCTACATTCACAGGATCATAGCAAGTTACTAGGCTACTGGCCCTGAGACCCTTATAAGCCTAGCCAATAAATGATCCCATGTTCCCACAAGTTAGCACCTGATATCCCTGTCCAGCAGGGACACAGGTGGAATCCCAGGGGTGCATTTTCTATTTCCCATCCAGTCATCAATGTTCCTGTTAAAGAGGGATAATGAAGTACTCTGATTGACATAGAGAGGGAGTCTATTCCACAAATGGGGAAGCCTCTGGGAGATAAATTCTTCCCTCCAGCAAGTCTTAGTGATGTCACAGACCAAGATGAGGCTTTGCGTGTGGGTCAAGCGAGTGGAGTTTGGCCTGTGGATATGCAGCAATTTCATGAAGGTGGAGTCAGAGATTGCTCTGTATGCCAGACATAGATCACTTCTGAGGAGTCTGTATGAGATGGAGTAAAGAAATGGGGCTTTTAGCCTATCCATGTAGGATAGATTTCTGAAGCCCTGGATTGTTCCGGTCAGGAATCTCTGTGGTCTCTCCAGCTGTTGCATGTGCTTTGAGAGGTACATGTTGAAAGGGCTGTTATACTCGATGATGGGTCTGATAAGGGAGGAATACAGAGAAGTTATGACTTCCTTATTCCTGGCAAAAATTCACCTTGCTAATGAGGTGAGCCATGTAAAAAGCTCACTGTACAATGGAGGAAACATGGTGGTCAAAAGATATACTGCTGTCAACTTGGGTGCCCAGGTCCCTCACAACTGCTTGTGTGCTTAGGACATTGTTATTAATGTGATAACTTGTGAAGACATCACTCTCCCCAAAGGGGATGAGGATGCATTTTTTGGCATTTAGTTTGAGGCCATATTTCTGGCACCAATCATTTGTCTGGGTGAGACCCTCTTGTAGTATGTCTGCATCACTAAGGAAGTTGATGACAGTGCCCAGCTTGCAGTCATCTGCAAACTTAGTGAGCCATAGACCTCTGCTTTTGGTTTGCATCTCACAGAAGTACACGCCAAACAGAAGGGTCCCCAAGACCGATCCCTGGGGTACACTGGTCATTATGGGTCTACTACTTGTGATAGCTTCCCCTATTCTGACTGAGTGAATTCTATCAGTGAGACAGTTAGCTACCTATCTGGTCACGCACAGATTTATGCCAAGCTGGGATAGTTTATCTATTATGCCTGAGTGGGAAATGTCGAATGCTTTGGCCAGGTCAAGGTAGGTGGCGTGCACTGTCTTCCCCTCATCCATGAGATTGGTGATTGACTCAAAGACGTCTACCAAATTTAACTGGCATGATCTCCCTTTGACAAAGCCAAACTGTGTGGGATCAAGCATTTGGATGTTACCAATGTCCTTGGTAATGTGGTCCATGATAATGCTTTCCATGGCCTTGCAAATCAGGCCAGTTAGGCTGATGGGTCTATAATTGCCTGGATCGGTGGATGCTCTCCACCTTTGTGCAGAGGGATGACAGTGGTCATCCTTCACTCGACTGGGGCGAAACCTGTACTCAGACTTAGGTTGAATGGGGTGCCTTATGGAACTGCAAGTTCCTGTCTGAGTTGATGCAGGATGCAGCTTGGGATGTTATCAGGTCCCATGGAGGTTGTGTTTTTAGCCTTTAAGAGGGCAGTAATGACTTTTTCCCTAGAGATAAGGGGGGGGCAGATGCTGGGGATATTCTTGATTACTGATAGGTAGGACAGAGGGGTGAAATTTTCACTGAACCTGTCTGCCAGCAGGATGGCTACATCCACAGCATTTGTGCAAGTGGTGTCCTTCACCATCAGTTTTGTGCAGATTTGGGGGTTTCCCCTTAGATTGTGGACGTATGTGAAGAAGGCCTTATGAATGTCTTTAATAGATGTGGCCAATTTGTACTCAAAGGTACCTTTGGAGGACTTCACTAATACCCTCATTTGCCTGTTTAGGCTAAGGAGAGATTGCTTCCAATTTGCCACCTGTTCCTTCTTGGTCCTGGACAGCAGTTTTTTCCTTTTGTTGTAGAATTTATTTATAGCCGATTTCCACCAGACAGGTTTACTCTTCCTTGAGGAGGAGGATTTTGTCCTGTCAGGTATTAGTGAATCCATGCATTTATATAAATGGTTGTATAGTACTTTGGTGCAGGTTTGGACATTAGTGCCAGTTCTTTCTGCTGGGTAGTGGGCTGTGAAGCTGTTTAGACCTTCCCTCAGGGGGCTGTAATCAGCTTTGGAGAAGTTTTTTTGTTCAACCCTAGCTGTGAGTGGGTGGGGGGGGGGGGTCAAAGGAGATAGTGACTGCTTTGTGGTCTGATCTTACCAGCGATGGTGACACTACAGGGATGCTCCTATGTTGGTTAGTACAAAGTCCGAGATGTTGTCACCTCTTGTGGGGGTGTCAACTAGGTAGTCCAATGCACTAGCATTGATGAAATCAAGGAATCTTCGAGCATTTGTGTTCTGCCTCAAGTAGTTCTGCCAATCAACAGTTGGGCAGTTAAAACTGCCCAGGATCAGGGTGTAGGGTTGAATCTTAATAGATTCAAGGAGGTCCAGATAGGCAGTGTGGGCATCCTGAGTCAACATTGGGGGCCTGTAGCTATCTATGATTTGAAGAGGGGTCTTGTCAACTGTTAACTACACCTGCAGCATCTCCTGTGTGTCATACTGTTTGAGCAGTCTGGAGGTGTGTATATCTTTAATATATATTGAAACACCACCTCCTTTGGCTTTGCTGCCCTCAATTTGGGGTCTTTATGTATGATACGATGAGTACCTGGCAAAGGCTCTTGCCTCCCCCTTTTTGGTTCAAAGACATGCACCTGGAGCATTTCTCCCTGGGCTTCTGCTGAAAATTGGCTTGTACCCAGTTGGACTTTCCCGGTAAACAAATTTTAAATAAATAAATAAAACCAGCTAAGGCTGGGCTGCTCTTCACAGCAATGAAACAGGTTTCTGTGACTGTACAAATGTGAGCATCTTCCAGGGTTAAGAATGCTTGCAATGAGTGCAGTTTCATGTTGAAACTCCTAACATTCAGCAGCATGACCATTAAATTGTGTTGAGATGATCTTCTCATGTTGGTAGTTTTGACCTCAAGACATCGCCTAAAAAAGGCACTATGGGAGAGGCAAAAACCTTTGCAAGGAGCCTGAAGCCCAAGGGAGACAGATGCAGGCCATCTCTGGCAAAGCATCGTGATCTATCCATCATGCCTTCCCAGGCTGACAGGTACTGAATCCCCTTAGAATGACACCAGAAACTTAGTTAATTGTTAAAGTCAATCTTTTTTTGTATCAAGGCATCATTCTGGATGATGGTAGAAAGCTGCTTTAGGCTAGTGACATACCTGCCTGGAACACATTCTGTGAGCTCGATCATGTCTGTCTTCATATACTCCAGGGATGTGCATCTCAAGTCATTCACAACAACATGTACTATGACGGAGTCATAGCAGTACTTATTGAGGGGCTTGGGTGATGTGGTGGATTCTGGCACCTGACAAGCAACTTACCGTGACTTTCTCCTTATCTTGCCTTATGAGGGGCACATCTGTGTGTCTCACAATGGAGTCTCCTATGATTAATATATTGGGTTTATAGTCAATTTACTAATGCTCATAATGAAGCTATATTACAACTAAAAATCTTTACAACTAATTCTGCATTTTGATATGAACTTAAAATGCTGTTTCATTGCACCTATATTCCACAAATGAAATGCATCCATTTTTTTTGCAATAATTATCCGAGGATCCAGGTTGTGGCCGAAAAGGACTCAGATGGAAGCAATATGATCTGGAGTTGCTTTTTTGACACTTTTTGTTACTCTTTTCTCTAGCAGGCTGTCAATCATCAATCACCTCTGGTCAATCAGCACATTTGTTCTTCCCATTGATGTAAGAGCGGTAGTTTCCAAGCAGGAAAATCTCACTGCTCAACATACTCTGAAGAGTATGCAACTCTCTACCCTCCTCAAACTAACAGGTAAGCGAGTCACTCCATTCACTCCACCCCCCTCCTTGCCTGCCTGCTCTAGTGGCAGAGGTCACTGATCAATTCCTGGATTCCTGGGCCATGGTCAGGAGATGGAAGCACAGTTTGTATCTAGCCCCTCAAACATACATGATAAAATAAATACATTTAAATATGAAAGTAGAAGTATTTTAATGCTTTAAAGATACTAATATCTGCAGTTTTACAGAAATGTACTTTAAACATCTAGAACACATATTACAAATTCCAGGTATGCCTTCTGTCATTGCTGTAGATGCAATGTATCGGAGGGGTGATTTCTCAATATTTGTAAACTATCATCTAAAAAGTCAGATAACGAGAAAATGATTTAAGAATAGAAAAGGCTCACTTGATATGAATAAGCCTCAATGATAATGATTACAGTACTGGAGAAACCTGCTGTGCACTGCCTGTGTTACTTCATAGGTTGGTACTAGGCTATCGGCCCGAGGGCCTATACAAGCCTAGCCATAACAATTCCCTGGCTATTTCTTCCCACAATATTTACTTTCCTGGACCTCTATCTAGCAGGGCAACTGACGTGATCCCCGGAGTGAATTTCCTTTCTCCCATCCAATCAAGGTTCCTTTTTGAAAAGGGCCAAAGAGGTGCTCTGCTTGACATGTATAGGCAGTCTATTCCAGAGTCTGGAGAGTCTCTGGGTCAGGAACCTATCCCTCCAGCATGTTTTGTTTATTGTGATGACAAGGTTTAAATTCCTGCAGTGTGTGGCTCTGAGGGATTGGTATTTCTTTAAGTGTAGCGTGTCCAACAGCTGTGGGTTTGACATGGCCTTGTATGTTAAGCAGAGATCGCCTCGGAGTAGACGATATGCGGCAGAGTATAGCTGGAGTTTTTTAAGGTGGTCAGGATAAGGCTCTGCTTTAGGCCTGTGATTCTTTTAGTGAGGTATTTCTGCAGCCTTTCCAGTTGTTACAGATGTCTTGAGAGGTACATACCAAATGGGGCACTCTATTCTATAATGGGTCTAATGAGGGATGAGTACAGTGGGACAATGACCTCATTTTTTCTGGATGAAAAGCCCTTAGTGATGAGGTGTGCCACGTAGAAGGATTTCCTGACTGTTGTGGCAATATAGTTATTGAAGGTGAGACCACTGTCCAGCTGTGTCCCTAAGTCTCTTATCACACTTTCGGTGTTTACTGTCACCTGTGTGGTAATTCATGGGTATATCTTTTTCCCAAAGGGGATAACTATACATTTCTTGGCATTAAGCTTGAGCCCATGGCTCTGGCATCAAGCATCTGTTTCTATAAGGCCCTTTTGTAGAGCATTCACATTATTTGGGGATTCAATAATGGCTCCCAGTTTGCAATCATCTGTGGACTTTGTTAGCTGTAGTCCCTTAGTGTTGGCCTGTACGTAAGAGAAATAGATGCCAGACAAGAGAGGTCCCAGGACTGAACCCTGAGGTACTCCACTTGTCACTTGTTTGGAGCTGGATTTGGAGTCAGCTACTTTTACAGTGTGGGCTCTGTCAGTAAGCCAGTTGGCAACCCATCAAATGATATAGGGATTAATGCCCAGCTTAGTATGTTTATCTATGATTCCAGAGTGAGGGATGGTATCAAAGGCCTTTGCGAGGTCCAGATAGGCTGTGTGGACTGCCTTACCCTCATCCACGGCTCTGGAAACTGATTCAAAGAAGTCAGTCAGGTTCAGGAGACAAGATCGGCCCTTCACGAACCCAAACTGGGTGGGGTCCAGTGTTTTATGGTTGCCAATGTCTTTGTTTATAAATTCCATGATAATACGTTCCATGGCCTTGCAGATCAGGCTTGTCAAACTGATGGGGCGGTAGTTCCCAGGATCCAAGGTGGATCCCCCCTTGTGGTGTGGGATAACTGCAGCTGTGCGCCACTCAGTGGGCATGAAGCCTGAGGTGAGGGTATGATTAAACATGACACTTAGGTGAGGTGCCAGTTCATTTTGTAGTTCATGAAGTACACGGTTTGGGATGTCATCTGGTCCCATGGATGCTGTATTCTTAGCTTTGGAGAGTGCGTTTTTTACCTGTGTGGCCATTATTACCGACATTTGGCAATCTTCCAGTATTGAGATGGGCCATTTAGGGGGTGAGAGGAGGGTGAAGTTGGCACTGAATCGATCTGCCAGGATACTGGCAATATCCTTGGGATCAGTATCTTTAATGTCAATCTGTTGTAGCTCAGAGCAGATCTCAGCATTGCCATTTAGATTCTTGACATAGTTATAGAATGCCTTGTGGTTGTCTTTGGAATCTTTGGCAATTTTATTTTTGTAACTAGCTTTGGAGGATTTTATGAGGGATCTCAGCTTCTTACTGAGGCTGGTAAGGGAGTTTTTTTGCAACCTGGGATTCTCCTCTTTCTGCAACAGTTTCTTCATTTTGTTGTAAAGTATGTTTATGGCAGGGGACCACCAGATTGGCTTCATTTCTTTTGGAGGAAAGCATCTTGGTTCTATTTGGGATGGCACGATTCATGCATGAGTGGATGTGCTTTACAGTGCCTTAGTGTAGGACTCAGCAGTTGAACTTTCAGTTCCCGTTCAATAGAATAAGCCCCATTATTAATCCTAGAGCAAATTCTGGTAAAACTAGCCCACTCCCCAGTAGTAGTTATGGTAAAAACCTGTCACATAGGATGGTCAGTTTCCAATCATTTCTCCAGCCAGCCTGATTGACATGGGCACCCTGAGGCAATGTAATAATTGCCTCATGTATACTGACAACCATTTACTCCTAAAACAAACAAATACAATATATGAGAAATGTAATTACACTATGAATGTGGAGTCAATTCTCTCATGTAACAACAAACAGGACATTAAACAGGTTGTCAGCACACACACATCACCTCTCACACAGAACAAGGTCACAACACAAACACACATACATAGATTTACTCAGTAGCAGCCTACCAAAAGATCAGAGACCTTCCAAGCGCAAACCACTTGTGCACACTGCAAAGCAAATAGAATCCTCTATACATAACAACACACACCCCAGTGTCTCAGCAAATAAGCCTGTAAGGCAAAACACTTCAAAACCAAATGTCCTGGTCATAGGTGACTCAATAGTGAGACACACAGATGTCCTCTTCACGAGGCTGGGCAAGAAGAAGGTCACCGTCAGCTGCCTGTTAGGTGCCTGAATCCACCAAATCATGCACACACTCAACAACAATTACTATTATGACTCTGTCATAGTACGTGTTGGGGTGAATAACCTAAGACATACCTCTCTGGACTATGAGAAGACAGACATGACTGAACTCTCAGATTATGTGTCCCAGGCAGGTTTGTCCCTAGCCCTAAGCAGCATTCTACCTTCACTCAGAATGATGCCACAATATAGACAAAAATGATTGATTTCAGCAATTGGCTTAGCTTCTGGTATCAATCCAGGGGGATCCAGTATCTGTCAGTCGGGAAAGACTTGGTTGATAGACTAAATAGGTGCACAGAGTCCTCTCTAGGCACAAAACTGTCAGTGGAAAATAAGGAACTACAAACGTAAAAAAGCACCAACAGTACCACAGCTAGGAGATTTATTTAAGTTAAACAGTACAAACAGTATGCAGGTTAGCGCTTTCAGGGATCTACCCCTTCATCAGACAATTGTTGAAATTCCACACTCCCTTAAATACTTGAGTCAGTCACATGATGATACAAGCAATTACCCTAATCACTGTTAATTGAAAAGAAACACAGTTGCCAATGCAGAATAAAAATATAAAACTAAATAATGCAATAAGAATATCTTACATCACACATTCCTTGTCCAAGCTAATGATACTGTTAAAACATGCATAGAAAAAATACATACAAAAACCATATAAAACATATATAAAATATATCTATGAAAAATGTGTACAAAATACATCTGACTTGATACCAATGAGTATATGTACTAATGCATGTGCCTTGCTAAGAGTATATAGGCTTAATATAAATAGTGAAAAATATATAAATTAATGCAGCATATAGACAAGCATAAGTATAAAAATATAAACACACACATATATATATATATATATATATATATATATATATATACTGGACGTGCCATTCAAAAAACTCAACGCCTCAATGGTTGAGCTTTTAAAAACGGTTTAAGCGACACCATTTTATTCAGACCTGGAGGTTTATCTGCATTAAATCATATGATCCATCTCTGTTCGGCAGCTTCTGTATCATTGGATAAATTACCCCATCTCTGTTTCTCCGACAATATCTGTAAAACTAAAAATTTGTAGATATGTTCTGGTCCTGTATTCTTAGTGTGCATGGCAACAGCACTACTTTCTTTAACGTTTCTGATGTCTCTACCCACCTAAACAACTATATAGACTCTGCTGTACCTGACTAGATCAAACCTAGGTCCTCCTCCAAGAAAAAAAAACACCCTGACGAACCAGGTATAAATAGGTTTTATAACAAAAGGAAGAAACTGATGTCTAAGAACTAGAGGGAACTTACTCAGCACAAAAAGAATACCTTCCACAGCTTGAACAAGAAAATTTGATATCTTGTAAAGTTCCCTAAAGCTAGTTACAAAGCTAAATTAGCATCCCTTGCTAAGTATAATCATAAAGCACTCTTTAGCTATGTCCAAAATCTAATACCTGAGTGGGGAATTGTGTCAACAGCCTTGGCTAACTCAAGACAGGCAAGCTTAAGTTATGTCCAAAATGTTATAGTGGATGGTACCTCTGATACTGAACCTGAGGAAAATGCCAACTTGATAGTTTTCTGATTTGGCACAAATTTTATCACTCTGTCCCCACCAGCCATACCCCAAAGCATACCTGACACCAGTCCTCTATCTAGTATCTCCAAACAGCAGGTCATATCCGTGCTGTCCAAGGCCAAAAACACAGCCTCTATGGGACCAGGAACTTCCCAGGTAGCTTACTAAACAATCTAAAACAAGACATAGCAGAACCACTTGGCACTCTTTTTAACCTCAGCCTGATCTGTGGCTTTGTTCCAGCAGAGTAGAGATCAGCAACAGTAATCCCACTGCACTACGGGGGTCCATCAACTGACCCTGGCAACTATAGACCCATAAGCCTAACAGCCTTATCTGCAAGGCCAGGGAAAAAGTCATCAAGGATCTTATCAACAAGAACATTGGCAACCTTCAAACTCTGGACCCAACTCAGTTTGCTTCATTAAGGGTAGATCATGCTTACTGAACTGGAGGACTTCACTGAGAATGTCACCAAAGCCCTGGATGAAGGCATCAGTACATACTGCCTATCTTGTCTTAGGCAATGTTTTTGACATAATGCCCCACTCAGTTATCATTTAGAAACTCTCCCTGTTGGGGATTAACCCATATGTCACTAGATGGTTAGCCAACTGGCTCACTGACAGAATGCATACTGCCAAAGTTGGAGATTCTACCTCTACCAGTAGACCAGTTACAGTGGCATACCACAAGGTTCTGTGCTGGCCGCTCTACTGTTTGGAATCTATTTCTTGGAAGTCTAGGCAACAGTAGATGGCCTGTGGCTTACCAAGTTTGCTGATGATTGCAAAGTGGGTACAATCATTGAGACACCAAATGATGTTAACACAATACAAAAGGGGCCTAACACAGACAAATAACTGGTGCCAAAGCCATGGACTAAAACTAAATGAAAAAAGTGCAACAAAGAGGACGTCCCTGCAAATTACAATATTGACAGTACGCCCTAAACTCAAACCCAGTGGTGAAAGATTTGGGAACACAAGTTGATGGCAATCTAAACTTTGATCACCATGTTTCCACACTCCACAGTGGTAAGGAAAGCCTTCTACATCAGCCATCTCATAAGTAAGAGCATCGCATCCAAGACTAGGGTTGTTATAACTCCACTGTACATGACCCTCATCAGAACACTAATAGAGTACAATGCTCCCTTTTGCATGTACTGCACCAGACACCTGCAGCAGCTGAAGAAACCACAGAGGTTTCTCCCAAAGAAAATTCAGGGCCCCCAAAATATGACATACATTGAAAGACTGAAATCCCTGTCACTGTACTCTATATCCCACAGGCTGCTGAGAGGCAAGTTGTACCTGGCCTACAGAACAGTCTCTTATCCTGCCCTAATGGAAATGCTACACATCCGCAAATCAAATGGGACAAGAGTCACTCAATACAGGGATCTCAACCTAGCCTGTGACATTAAAAGAACATGCTGGAGAGACAACTATATCTCCCAGAGATTGCCATTTCTCTGGAATAAACTCCCAATTCACATGAAGCAGAGCTTCGCAATGGCCCTATTCAAGCGCAATCTAGACAACTGGATGGGAGACTGTAAATTCACCCCAGGGGGGGGGGTCGCACCTATTTTCCTCATACCCAGGGGCATTTGGTACTGATCATTGATTCTCTTTGTGAATAACAACCATCTAACCAAGGTCAGTTAGGGAACATGGGTATAATATGGCTAGGCTTGTAAAGGCCCTAGGGCCATTAGCCTAGAAACCTCTTATGAACTTATGAACTTACACAACTTTAAGATTTCGTAACTAAATTACATGGTTGAGAAGTTACTGAAAATAAAATTCTCATGGGGGATTTATGAACTTACACAACTCTAAAATTTTGTAACTAAATTATATGGTTGAGTGTGGTGCAACAAGTATATCACAATTTGAAATGTCTCTGGCTGACTGTGATGGCTCATACCTCTCAAACTATGAGCAAGAAATCTGGACAAAGCCATACATATAATGGGACACAGGCCCAAAAATAAGAACAATTTTTAAATCTTGCTCTTATAAACTTAGAAAGATAATAGACTAATAGTAGGTCTTGCATTGGTATGAATTTTCTGAAGGGTATGAAATCTGAAACTCAAATGTCTGCCATTATTTTCTAACTTCAGTCCTTAATGATTTGCCACTAATTTGCCAGACACCCACAATTTTATGAAAAACGGACCAAAAATGTGATGCAAAAACATAACATTGCCACACAATACAGCTGGGAACCTGTCAAAGAAGGGACACCTTTTTAATATTAGTACTGTTAACTTGAGCAGCTGACAAAATAAGAGCATCTACATGCATTTCTGAAATAAAAGTAATCTATAACTCTGATCATTACAGTTATTTATAAAATTGTAAGCCCTCCACATTTTGTTCCAAAATTGCCATTTTGCAGAGGGATTATTAGGGCAGAGCAACATTTTTTGCCAAAATTGGGGACAGTTGAGAGGATATTTCTAATTCTATAAAGCGATTTATTTGCATGTACCTCTCAACCTCTTAATGCAGGAAATCTGGACAAGGCCAAATATATTGGGGGAACATACAAACAGTACTAAAAATTGCTCTTGTATAAACTCAAGGCAGTTGACAGAATAACAGGTCTTGCTTTAGCATGCATTTTTCTGAAGGTTATGACATCTGAAACTCAATGTCTGTCATTATTTAGTGACTTCAGTCCTAAATGATTTGCCAGAAAGCCACAAATTTTATGAGAAATCAATAATTAGAAGCAAAAATCTGGACAGTTGAGAGGTATAGTTCAGCTGGGGCTGTCTTTGAGTTTGCTGCCCTTCCCCCTCACAAAATCATGGTCGAATGGAGCCTCCACCCTGCAGCCATTCCAATGTCCCATTCTTTGGTTATTTTGCCCCCATTTACCATAAAAACTGTAATGTGCATACTGCTTCACTTCTGCAATGATTTGGATTTCATTTGAAAGTTTTATTTTGCATTTTACAGCACAAAAACTAATATATATCTGCTAAACAAAGCAATGCAGTCTCACAATGAAAACAGACTTAGCATTAAAACTTCTCTGCCCTTGAAACTCACATTCATTGAAACAGCATTGAAACCCACATTCAAAGAAAATGCATTTTAACAGTGGCAGATAAAGATCAAATTTGGGCTGTTTTCAAATCATAGGCCCCTTGAACACGAAACATACACGTGCTCTTTGATACACCTTCCTGATTGTATTAAATTATATTCCTTGTACAATACAATACAGTTGTTAGAGGGCATTTTAAATGTATTGCTTTGAACATTTTTCCAGTAAACAATGAAACAAAATGCATGCACCAATAATGGCAAAACTGCCCAATTTCCATCATAAATGTCTCCTCAAACTTCTACAGTCCACCAGTATCAGTAAATACACACAACCTCTGAAGTAAAAGTCATCTAAATTCCACATTAAAGAGATATGTAACTAATGAAGAAGTTGCTGCTAGCAAACAACTTTATATGTCATTGTTTCATCTACAAATAAAGTGCCTGTTGCCCTTGATGAATAAATTGCCTATGTTGCATTAAAAAAAATGATAAGCTAGTAATATCGCAATAGGGAATGGATGGCAAACTGATTATAGGCTCATAGTTACTAGGTATCTTCATCAAAAAGGACTGCAGCATCCACCCCCTTTACAACATAGTACAGTATGAGCAGTGCATCTACCTACTGTGGGGTAGAACCTACAGCCTTCTCCATCAAAAGCAAGTACACTACCTGTTGTGCTATTAACAATGCAAGCTGACTCAGCATAAGCAACACTAAACTTTTGTTTCCCTGCAGCACTCAGCTCCTTGTAAAATCTACCTCGACACTCAGCTGTATCTCTGAATTTTGCAACACAAGAAATCTGGAAAAAGCCAAAATGTATTTTGGGGGGGGGGCAAAATCCAGGGACACATTTTAAACATTGCTTGTATAATGTTGGAAAGTTGCTAGAATAAAATGCTGTGTTACCACCATACATTTCACTGCCAAGTCTTAAACCCAGGACCCTGTGCAAAACAGTCAGAGCAACACACCGCTATGCAAAATCAGCTGTTTTGTGAAAGAGAGGAAGACAAACTTAATTGGCTACCATTTAGTGAATTCAGTTCTCACCATAGCTGTCAACCTCTTAGCACAAAACACACGAACAAAGTCAATAATGGGGAAATACAGCCCCCAAACATATTCAGCAAATTTAGTTCTCACCTTAGCTCTCAACCTTAGCACAAAAAACCTGGGCGAAGCCAATAATGGGGGGATACAGTCCCAAAAATAGTGACAAATTTCAAATGCCCATGTTATAAACTTAGAAAATGCTACAATAAAAGGTTTTGTGTTACCATATACTTTCTGAAGAATAAGCCAAAAGACACAACAACAACAATAACTATAGTAGCTGCTGCATTTGTGGGATCGGGCAACTTGTTTGAGTTTAAGGGGTACTGTCAATATCTGTTCCTCATAAAATCTGTGGTTTTCTGGATTTTGAATTCATAAATAATGAGACATTTGAATTTCAGACTTTATATTCTTCAGAAAGTACATGGTAACACAAAACCTTTTATTCTAGCAATTTTCTAAGTTTATAAGATCAATATTTGAAATGTCTCTATTTTTGGGGCTGTATTCCCCCATTATTGGCTTTTGTCCATATTGTTTCTGCTAAGAGGTTGAGAGCTATGGAGGGAACTGCATTCACTAAATGATAGACCTTTAAGTTTCAGTCTTCCTATCTTTGCAGAAACAGCTAATTTGGCATAGTGGTATGTTGCTCTGACTGTAGTGCACAGGGTCTTGGGACCAAGACTTGACAGTGAAATGCATGGTGGTAACACGGCATTTTATTCTAGCAGCTTTCCAAGATTATACAGGCAATGTTTAAAATATGTCCCTGGTTTTAGGGCTTTTGTCCCACCCCAAATAAATTTTGGCTTTTTCCAGATTTCTTGTGCTGCAAAGTTGACATATACAGTTGAGTGTCATGGATTTTACAAGGAGCTGAGAGCTTCAGGGGAAGAGAAGTTTAGTGCTGCTTATGGTGAGTCTTGCTTGGATTGTTAATAGCACAGCAGGTAGTGTACTTGCTTTTGATTCAGAACCCTGTGGGTTCTGCTCCCACAGTATATAGATGCATTGCTGATTCTGTACTGTGTTGTACTTTTAAAGGGGGGTGGATGCTGCAGTCCTGAGAATGTCCTCTTAGGCAGAGATACCTAGTAACCAGCCAGACTCAAGTTGCTTTCCAAGTGCTTGCTTATTTACATATTTACTGAAATTTGAAAAAAATCCTGAGGATTTAGAAACAACCCCACCACCCATGGTAAGAGCTGCAGTAAAAAGAAGCTGTTTACAAGATATGTTATGTTGTGACACATTTCCCACAATGAGAAAAAAAATCTCATTATCAGCTAATTTGCATGTCTCTGAATAACCAAAAACTACTGCCAGTTCGAAACAACACTCTCCTGCAGTAGTTAACACTGGCGGCACATGCATTGTGTTGGCACAGGCACCCTTCTTCACTCTCTCACACAAATACACACATTCAAACAGACACACAGACATATGTAAACACACATACACACACACACACACACACACACACACACACACACACACACACACACACACACACACACACCAAACACCTCTTAAATTTGCTAGTAGCAAAAGCTATTAACCACCATCTTCACTATACGTATTAGGTACTATTTTCAAGCTCCCATGATCTCTAGTGTTGGTGAATTGGTCTAACATTCTCTGTGTAAGCTGGGAGGGTACAGGATTTGAGTCCTTTGTAGAGCTTGGTGTTTAGTAATGCCCCCCCCCCCAAAAAAAAAATCCATATCGCCTTTCTTTTTTTTTATTAAGTGCCTTTAAGGCATGCTCTATGGAGCATCCCTGGTATCTAATGTGGAATTATTTAGATGACTGGTGGATTGTAGAAGTTTGAGTAGACTTTTATGATGGAAATGTTCTGAATTGGGTAGTTTTATCATTATTGGTGCATGCATTTTGTTTCATTGTTTACTGGAAAAATGTTCAAAACAATAAATTTAAAGCGCAGTCTAACAACTGTACTGCATTATACAATATAATTAAATACAATCAGGAAGGTGTATCAAAGAACACATGTATAGTTCGTGTGCAAGGGGCCTATGATTTGAACAGCCCAAAGTTAATCTTTATCTGCCACTGGCCAGATGTATTTTCTTTGAATGTGGGTTTCAATGCTGTTTCAATTAATGTGAATTTCAAGGGCAGAGAAGTTTTATTGCTAAGTCTATTTTCATTGTGAGACTGCATTGCTTTGTTTAGCAGATGTCTATTAGTGTTTGTGCTGTAAAATGTAAAATAAAACTTTTAAATGAAATCCAAATCATTGCAGAAGTAAAGCAATATGCATATTACAGTGTTTATGGTAAATGGAGTGAAATAGCCAAGTAATGGGACATTGGAATGGCTCAGGTGGGGGGGCATTCGACCATGCTTTTGTGAGGGGGGAAGGGTGGCAAACTCAGACAGCCCCAGCTGAACTATACCTCTCCACTGTACAGATTTTTTGCAAAATGAATAGATTTTATGCTTATTTTTGGTTTGTTCCTCAAAAATTTGTGGTTTTCTGGAAAATCATTTAGGAATGAAGTTACTAAATAATGACAGACACTGAGTTTCAGACTTCATACCCTTCAGACAAAATGCATGCTAAAGCAAGACCTGTTATTCTATCAACTGTCCTCAGTTTATCCAAGAGCAATTTTTAGTACTGTTTGTATGTTTCCCCCAATATATTTTGCCTTGTCCAGATTTCCTGCATTAAGAGGTTGAGAGGTACATGCAAGTAAATCACTTTGTAGAATTAGGTATATCCAAACCTCTCAGCTGTCCCAATTTTGGCTCAAAATGTTGCTCTCCCCCTAATAATCCCTCTGCAAAATGGTAATTTTGGAAGAAAATGTGGAGGGTTTACAATTAATAAATAATTGTAATGATCAGAGTTGTAGATTACTTTTATTTCAGAAATGCTTGTAGATTCCCTTATTTTGTTAGCTGCTCAACTTAACAGTACTAATATTTAAAAAGTGTCCCTTCTTTGACAGGTTCCCAGGTGCATTGTGTGGATATTTTATATTTTTGCATCACATATTTGGACTGTTTTTCATAAAATTGTGTTTTTTGGCAAATTAGTGGCAAATCATTAAAGATTGAAGTTAGAAAATAATGACAGACATTTGAGTTTCATATTTCATACCCTTCAGAAAATTCATACTAATGCAAGACCTACTATTCTATTACCTTTCTAAGTTTAAAAGAGCAATATTTAAAAATTGTCCTTACTTTTGGTCTTTTGTCACACTTCTGTTGATGGCTTTGACCAGATTTCTTGCTCTGATGTTGAGAGGTATGACAAATGTGTCAGGGCCATCACCATCAGCCAGAGACATTTCAAATTGTAACATACTTTTGCACCCCACTCCCCCATGTAGTGACTCTGGATGTGTCCAAGCAAGGCAAGGAGCAGTTATGCAGTGTACGTGTGCAGAGTACCCCCTCATCCAAGGTTGACACAAGTACTACAGTGTATTTTCATGTGTCCTTGATTTTGCAGAATATCCTGGTTTTCTGTCATATTTTATACTGTTGATTTATGCTTCTTCTTATTCAGAAAATGCATGTTGTTGTAGTGCCTGTTGCTCTGTGTTTAAGTAGCAATGCTTTAATGACCATCAGGTAAGCTTGTCTGAGATTGTAAGATGCAGCTAAGCTTTAATAAGCATACTGTTAAAAGAATTATATTTACATAACTAGATAACGTAAAAGTCTTAGGTATTGAAATGCATATGACAATATTTGTAATAAAGTACAGGATTACAGTATTTTCAGAAGATCATTACATTTGTTGGAGACTTGCAGTCATCTCTGCAGGCATTACCCGTAAAATAAACAGAATGCCAATCTATCATGTGTGGTCCATAACCTATGCAGCAATCCTTTAAGCAATTTATCTTGAGCTTGTTTCGTGTTTGCTATTCATTTTTTACTTTGATCATGTTTTCCCCATGCAACATGTAGATAGTTGTTGTCAGGCAGCAGGTCTTTTTTGGATAAGAAACATTTTTACAAGTGGGGATATCAGAGATTGCTACTTTCAGAATGTTACTTGTTACTTTTATAAAGCTGAATATAAATTATAATTAGCACTACAGTGCAAGGAGAAATGGTTTGAGTTGAGTGCTGCTTGTTTTTTTACACTTTATTTTGACTGGCATTCCAGTAATGTATTTTAAAAGTAATCTATTTTTTAATGCCTCACAACCTTTTTGTTTACATCTAGATATTAAGTAAGCTGTCATGTAGCCAATGCATTAAAATATTTTTTTCTTCTACACTTCATTTTGTCTTGATTGGACTCTAATAATGATGGTTTGGAACCCAGGGCAGTATACTTAATTAAAGTCCCAATTTTTGTAGTTTTGAGCATAGCCACACCCCTTTCTGGTTAGCCACACCTCCTTTCAGCTGTCTCCTGCAGCCCCCCTTTAATTTGAAGTCACTAGCCGCCACTGGGTATGTGAGGGAGCCAGAGCTTTTGCAACTGTCCAGATGTTGTGTCTTGGCAAGATAGAAACCATACAGCCTAAAGGCTACTACACACTACTAATGCACATTACAGTTGCTAGACTGTTCATTTATATTCCATTTTAATTTCTAAATGGATTTTAGGTGAGCACAACTGCATGACTGCATGTGGACTGCAAGAAGCATGCATGCTGAATTATAACTTTTTTGTTTGTATTGTAAGACATTAACAATTACCACACTGATAAATTCAGGATTTATTCTGCAACTGCAGAGAAAATGCTGCCTCATCAGTCCATTGCCTGGCAATTGGATATGAAAAAGGTTTGGACATGATCTTTAACTGCTTCTGAATTGTGGCATGAGCTGATAGCATGTTTTGTCTAAGGAAAGGTCACTAGATCATGGTTTTCTTATGCGAGCTGTCAGAAAATGCTGCAGAGTGACAATGTTTGATTTTCCCTACCTTATCTGTCCTATCTCTCTTATGTTTTTATATCAGTTTTGAGTTATCTAACCCTTGTTTAACTTAATTTCAGAAACTCCACTCACTCCAGCACCATTTGCTCTTACTAGTGATCACTACATGATCATAACGAACAGCTCCTATATATGTCAGTCACTCTTCATTTTACATCTCTCTACTATTAGTTGTGCACTACAATAACCACAGCCTTAAGTATCTTTTCAGCTTATACAAAGGACCTTTCCTTTGATTAGGTATAGAGGCACTTCATGAGGTAACTTTCAATACTTTGTTGAATAACAATTATCTCAGGCAGTAAAAGAACTGCCTCACGCTCAAAGAAACTCTGTTTATGTTAAGTATATCCAAAAGACAAAGCCTAAACTCACACCAACCAGCAGCCCCATACTGTGAACATGAGTGTGTGTCTGTGCGTGTGTGTGTATACACACACATAAATATTATTTGCACACTATACAATGGAATGAACAATTTAAGAATATCCAGGATATAACAGAAAAAAAAATCAGAGGTAAAAGCGGCTTTGCTAAGAACCGACTATAATAGGCCATTTCAAAATAGACCCCTATGATAGAATAATCAGATAAATAAAGTATATAACAAAATAAATAATATTTAAGCTTTGCATTTGCATGGTGCTGTTCTTTGCGCAGTGGTGGTTGGCAGTGCCCTGAATAGATGCAAAAGCCTTGAAGCTCATTTTTGTAAACAGTTGTCAGTGAAAACCTTCCAAGCTTTTCTGCTGCTTAGGGAAGTGAATGGGATAATTTGACAGGACTGTGCTGGTAGCTCCGAGATACTAGAAAAGGGACCTATACTTTCTGTAGGCTAAGGTTGCTCAATAAGGCAATGCTGCTCAACGTGAAACTGAGTTGCTCCTAGAGCAGCAAAAAAGTTTGGAAGGGATTCACTGTCAGCTGTTTAGGGAAAAACTGAGCTTCTAGGCTTTTGCATCTATACAGGGCACTGCTAATCATCACGGGGCAAAGATCAGTACCACTCAAATGCAAGACTTAAATATGAGCAAAAAGGAACACGTTTCAAACTAACTACCACTCAGGAAAGCAAACAATATGCCTTGCACTAGCAATCCCTAACTTAGACAGGTTAGATCAGTGCACACCTGCCACAAGGGTGGAGAAAAACACCTTAATGTAGCCCATGGCTCTGACACATTATTTTTCTGTGTCAGCACTTTCTGGAGAACATTAATGTCGGTGTGTGATTCTATGACTGTTCCTAACTTGCAATTGTCTGCAAATCTGGTCAGCCAGAGGCCCTTGATGCTGGCCTTGACTCCAGAGAAATAGATGCCAAAAAGGAATGGTCCCAGGACTGATCCCTGAGGGACTCAGCTTGTGACTGGCCACATTGTAGAGACGGACTCCCCAGTTATAATTTCCTGGGTTCTATCTGTGAGCCAGCAGACTATCCACTGGGTGACATCAGTGTTTGTACCTATCCTCTTGACTTTGTAAACAATGCCCAGTGGGGTATTGTGTCAAATGCCTTAGCCAGGTCAAGGTAAACAGTGTGAACTATTTTGCCCTCATCCATTGCTTTGGTGATTATCTCAAAAAAGTCCACCAGGTTGAGTAGGTATAACCTGCCCTTGATGAAACCAAACTGAGATAGGTCCAATGTCTGGAGGTTTCTTATGTCATTACTGATCATTGCCATGATAATTATTTCCATGGCTTTGCATCCACACCCCTCAACTCTACAGATTTTCACAGAATGTTCAGATTTGTGCCACATCTTTTTGGTCCTTTTTTTATAAAATTGTGGTTTTCTGGCAAATTAGTGGCCAATCATTAAAGACTGGTGTTAGAAAATAATGATAGACATTTGGGTTTCAGACTTCATACTCTTTAGAAAATCCATGCTAATGCAAAACCTGTTATTTTAAAAACTTTCTAAGTTTGCAAGAACAATATTTAAAAATTGCCCCTATTTTTGGGCCTTTTTCTCACTGTTATTTATGGCTTTATCCAGATTTCTTGCTCTAAGAGGTTGAAAGGTAAGTTTGCATCTAAGACTAGTGAGACTTATGGATCTGTAGTTTCCATCGTCTGTACATGGCCCCCTTTGTGCAGAGGTATGATAGTTGCTGTTCACCATTTGTGAAGTACAAAGCATTTTGGGAGCTACAGGTTAATAGTGAATTTTAGGACTTCAGATAGAGAAACCTCACAGAATTAATGATGAAATCTCAAAAAGTCAATGATGCCGTTCGAGCAGTCAATTTCACAAAAAAATATCATGCCCACTTAGACAAATGCACAGACTTAGCAGTCCAAAAGACAGTAAAATACAATGGGAAATTTGAAAATATTTGTTAGTGATCTACTGAAATAAATATAATTTATAGCAAGAGAGAAAAAAATCCTTAAATCGTACAACAGATTCCAAATTCCTCATATGAGAAATAGCATAAAAGGCACTGCCAGAAAACTGAAACATGCTGTTAGGACTAGTAAAGCAACACATGAACTTAAGCAAGCTTCTGACTGGCTACATTTGAAACTCAATGAAAAATACCCAACAAAGATAAGAACTTACCTTAAATGTGGCCACCCTCTCTGAGCCAAGAGAATTGCCAATATATTAGCTATAAAATTTAGCACAAACTTCACCCCAGAAACATCTATCCAAAATTCATATATTCCAGAATACTTTAGCTCCCCTATTATTACCAAGTTGCAGATTCTAAAGACAACCACAAGGCATTTTATAGTTATGTGAAGAATCTACATAGCAATACTCAGATCTGCTCTGAGTTACAGCAGAATGGCAATACATATACAGAACCAACTGATATTGCCAATATGTTGGCCGACAGGTTCAGTGCGAACTTTACCCCCCTTTCACCCCTGAAAGGGCCTATAACAATACCTGAGGAATGCCAAGTCCGTATTTTCACAGCTACATAGGTAAAAAATGCACTGTCCAAAGCCAAGAATACAGCTTCCATGGGACCTGATAATATTCCTGCTTGTGTTCTACATGAATTACAAAGTGAACTGGCACCACACCGGAATACCCTGTTCAATCACAGCCTCAATTCAGGCTTTGTTCCTACCAAATGGTGCACTGCTACGGTCATCCCACTCCACAAGGGGGAGCGACTACAGACCCTGGGAACTACCGCCCCATTAGCCTGACGAGTCTGATATGTAAGGCTATGGAGTGCATCATCATGGACCTTATAAATAAGGACATAGGGAATCTCCAAACTCTGGACTCCATGCAGTTTGGGTTTGTGAAAGGTAGATCATGCCTGCTCACTCTGATAGACTTCTTCAATTCTGTCACCAGAGCTGTGGATGAAGGCAAGGTAGTTCACACAGCCTACCTAGATCTTGCCAAGGCCTTTGCCACCATCCCTCACTCAGGAATCATAGACAGACTCACTAAACTAGGTGTAAACCCCTATGTCATAAGATGGGTTGCCCAAACTGTGAAAGTAGCAGACTTCAAATCTGACTACCGACCAGTTACAAGTGGTGCCCAACAGGGATTGGTCCTAGGTCCTCTCCTGTTTGGCATCTATTTCTCTGAACTTCAAGCCAACATAAAGGGACTCTGGCTGACCAGGTTCACAGATGATTGTAAACTGGGAGCCATTACTGATTCTCCAAGTGATGTACACATTCTACAAAAAGGCCTCACTGACACCAGTGATTGGTGCCAGCACCATGGCCTTAAGCTCAATGCCAAAAAATGCATTGTCATTCCCTTTGGGAAATATTCGGTGCCCATGAACTACCACATAGGCGGTAGTCCACTAAACACCGAAGGTGTCATAAGCGACCTGGGAATACAGGTTGACAGCAACCTCTCATTTGATAACCACATTGCCACTGTAGTCTGTGTATGGCACATCTCATTACAAAAGGTTTCTCATCCAGGAAGAAAGAGGTCATAATACCTCTCTTCTCATCCCTCATTAGACCTATTATAGAATACAATGCCTCATTTGGAATGTACCTCACTAGACAATATTATTACAATAACTGGAAAGGACACAAAAATACCTCACTAAGAGGTTCTTAGGCCTTAGACACATGCCCTATATGGACAGACTCAAAAAACTCCAGCTATACTCTTGTCTCTTATTGCCTACTTAGAGGCGTTCTCTGCTTGACCTACAAAGTCATGTCTGACTCAGAGCTGCTAGATGTGCTACAGCTAAAGAAATCCCAATCCCTCCATACCACATGTTCCAGGACCTAAACCTCAATGCCACAATAAACAGAACATGCTGGAGGGACAGGTTCCTAACCAAGAGACTTCCCATACTCTGGAACAAACTTCCCATTCACTTCACGCAGAGCACTTCACTGGTCCTCTTTAAGAGAAATCTTGATGAGTGGAGGGGCAATAGGAAGTTCATCCTGGGATCACTTCAGTGGCCTTGCCTGACAGGGGCACTGGGAGCTAACTTTGGGTGGCATGATGCCAGGGAATCTTCTTGGGCTAGGCTGATATAGGCTCCAGGGCCATTAGCCTAGTACACACCTATGAACATATAAGGAATATAATCTGAAGGAGCCAAGATAGACCAAAAATACTTTGCCAAGCATGCCCTTGACAAACCTCTCCACGAGTTGTTTAACCTAAGCTTAGCCACAGAATCTGTTCCTGAATTATGGAATGCTTCAGTGGTGATGCCTCTTTATACAGTGGCTCATACCATCAATCATTATCAATAACCCCTTGTTTCCCATTTTCTAGATGGGATCAGGGTGTTGTATCAACTTTCTCTATTTCTCTCTATTCATTACCACTCTCCTACTGTATTTGACAGTCATGTTGGACTGTCACAGGTCTTCCTTCACATAAATCCTTCATCTCTCTGCTGAATGCCCTCATTTTCTTTTGCCTTCTTAATGTCTGTCCCAAATTATTTTCTCCAGATTGACTTCTGCTTTTCTGTGCATGAGTCTGCACCACCATAATCTGTTCTCTTCATCCCTCTCTGCAATTGGGGCTAGTTGAGCTTCTGCTCTGATATCCTCATTTCTTCATCTGCCAACAGCGGACATCCTACCACTCATCTCAGGCACTTCATCTGCATAAGTTCTAGCTTCCTGACCTGCCATCCTCTCATATTCCAGGTTTCTGTACATACAGTAGTACTGGTGACATCACTGTTTAGTAAACTTTAATTTTCAGCTTCTTTGTCATTCTACTGTCATGCATTACTCCTGACACTCTGTGCCAGTTGGCTGCAGCCCCACTAATTCTAGATTTGACCTCCTCATTCAGACTTCCCTTCTCCTTAGCCACCCCTCCTATGTACTTGAAGCTGATAACATGTTCAGCTATTTTCTCTTCTATCTCATTGTCCCCATTTTCTACCATTACAACTGTCTTATTTGTACTCATCCCATGTGCCTTCAGCTTGGCATTCCATTCCCCTGTCCTTACTGAAGTTTTTGTCCAATGTCTATCTGTAATGGCACATCATCTGCATACAACAATGCTGTATATATGTCACCTTCAGTGTGTTCGCTAATGTAGTTCATCACCAGCATGAAGAGCAGTGAGGTCAGAGCTGACCCCAGATGGATACCCACTCTGACTGGGAACCAATCTGTGAGTCCAAATACTGTTCATACTTGTGTCACTGGACCCTTGTACATAGCCTGCACTAATTCCATCAATGTTTCTTGGACTTTGAACCATCTCAGGACTGCCCAAATCAGCTTTCTTGGGATGTTGGCATATGCTTTCTCCATGTCCAGGAATGCTCAATAGGACTCTTTACTCATCTTTAGCTTCTTGTCAGCTATCTGTCTCACTGCAAACATCAGTTCAGTTGTGCTGCACCTGAATCAGAAATTCTCATCTTCCATTTTACTTTCTACTGCTCCGCATATTCATTTATTAATCGCCATCTCAGGAACTTTCATGCAGTGTAACAGGAGTTTGAAACCTCTATATTGCCCACAGTTGTGAATGTACATTTTGTTCATCTGCGCCTGCTTCTTTCCCTGACTTTATTTTCCTTATTGCTGTTCTTACTTCATCTAGAGTGGTCTTGTCTTCTTCTTCACCTATGTCTAGGGAAATACAGCTTCTGTGAGATTTTATTCATTCAAAAGCTACAGGATGTACTCCTTCCAGCTGCCTTTGATTTCCTGTGGAATGGTGAGCAGGTTGTTGCTGGCACCCCTTATGGAGGGTGTTTGATAAGTATCTTCTTTATCCTTCTGTCTTTGCCTTGAAACCTGATAGAGTTGCTTTATGCCATCTACTGAGTCACTTCACTTTCCAGAAGACGGTAGAGTGTCTCTGATGTTCTTAGCTTTGCAACATCTCTCTTAGCCTCTTTGTTAGTCAACCAGTATTCCTTCTTAGCCTGGTCTGTCTTTTCTATCTCACACTTTTTCCTGCACTCTTTCTTTCTTTTGATGACTTTCCAGACTTCTGTATTCCACCACCAGCTTTGATTAAGTACCTTATTTCTATATCTGGCTCAGTCACGCATCTCTTCTATAGTTGTCACACTTTCTGTTTTGAGGTGCTGCCCTTCTTCAACTCTACTTATTTACTTTTCTCTTAAGGTGTTAGAACGCTGCATATTTCCTTGAAATCTTGTGCTTTCTATCCAGTTAACTTCAAGGTCTTAAGCCTAGTCTCTGCTGACCTCAGAACTTTCTCTTACCGTTACTTGCAACTGACTGTTGTTGGTGGACTGTTTAACTGGGATAACTTTGCAATCACTGATTCTATCCCTGTGCCCTTTCCTTACTAAAAGGACGTCTACCTGAATTGCATGTTGGCCACTCTTGTACATAATCGTGTGACTGTCTGTCTTGCTAATCCCTGTGTTGGCCACCATAAAACCATTCACCTGAAAGAAGTACAGAATGGTCTCTCATTCATTATTCCTGTTGCCTCACATGTGTGGACCCAGCGAGTCCTCATATCCTGCTCTGTCTGTCCTGATGAGCACCATAGAGCCAGGTGATTAGAGAACCATCAGACTTAGAAGCCTGATCTGAAAAGATATGGAATATATCATGACTCATCTCATCAATAATGGTATAAGAAATCTCATTAGGCTAGACCTTTAACAGGTTGGCTTTATCAAAGGAAAGTTCTGCCTATTAAATCTAGTTATCTTCAAGTGGGTCACAGAGGCTTTTGACAGAGGTCATGCTGTTCAGACGGTGTATCCTGACCAACAAATCCTTTGACAACGTACCCCATATAGGGATTGTAGGTAAGATAAATCCTTAGGTGGTAAAATGAACAGCAAACTTTCTAAAAGAGAGACTTCATCAGAAAGTATAAAGGTAAAGTGCAGAATCCCACAGGTTTCTGTACTGGGACCCCTCCTTTTCAGCATTTACTTCACTGATGTCCGGGCTATAAAACAGGGCCTAAACTAAATTTGTAGATGCCTTCAAACTGGGTGTTATTGTCAAGATCCCTTCTGATATATGTACCCTTCAGAAAGAATGTACTATAGTTAGTAACTGCCACACTGAAAATGGGCTCAAATGAAATGTGATGGATACTGAAGATGGACTCAAATCAAACACAAGAAATTAAAAGCAAATTAAATGCAAAAAAAGTGTGGTACCATTTCATGTGGCAAACAGCCCCTACCCCCATTATTACCCAGCCTTCAGATGACATGCTAAACAGCGGTCCTATCTGCCTGTGATGGTGGTATCTTAGATGAATGTAAAAGATCCCACTGCATTTATCAAAAAGAGTAGGGCCCTTTATTTATATGAAAAAAGAGCCCTTATTTACAAAACATTTACATATTTATAAATATTTACAAATGTACAAATATATACTGCAGATATACAAAACTCTTTACACATTTTCATAATTTCCTTTACAATCATATTAAATTTTTATTCCTAACAGACCCAATTCCTTTTTCCATAACAAACATCTGGTTTTACTTAATACTGTTGCTAAAATCCATTTATCATTAAACATAATTTTATTTATTCTTTCATTCCATATAACCTGCACAACATAAAATAACCTTTTATCTATTATTTCAACATGTTCTTTATTCTATTCTTATAATATTGATATTTAATCATATCCAAGTTTATTTTAGCCACGTCTTTTATATCTTCAGAAAAATCTTTACATGGTTTTCGTCATAACGTTTTTACGCTTTTACATTTCAAAAACACATGTTCTGTAGTTTCTACTTCTTGACAATGGAAATGTATTCTATCACTTTTCTTTTAATATGGCATATTGTTCATGCACAGGCAATTTATCTGTTACCAGTCTCCACAATCTCGCTTGAAATTCTTCTTTTTGAATACACCATTAGATTTTTATTCTTTATAGCTTTAATTTTTTCATCTGTTAGATTTACCCATGGTTTTACATAGTAATGTTTTATCCTTACATTCTTATACCAAACTTTTCTATCTTCTTCTATATCATCAATTTTTATTTTCCACAAAAATATTTTTCATGGTAGCATTTTATTTCTTCACTTATTAACTCTTTTCTTTTTTACTCTTTTTACACCCCCAACAATTAGCATGCTTATATTTATACAACTTTACTACTAATCTTTCATCTTTTTCATTTATCCACTTTAACACGTTGTACAAATTTAATGAAAAAGCATATAGTTAATTAACCCTAAACCTCCTTCCTTTTTATTTATGTACAAAACTCCTCTTTTTACTATGATTCATCTAGAAGTCCATATAAATGAAAAAAAAAATCTGCAATAATTCCTTTTCAAATACTGTTGACAATGTAAATATACTTGCTAAGTATGCTATTTCCCCATCAGTATTACATTTATCAAATACGCCTTTTTTTTCTGATTGATAATTTAAATGTTCTCCAGAAAAGACAGCTTTGTTTTATTTCTTATTTTTCCTGTTGAATTCTGTTTACACCTTTATTCCCAAATTTTATACCTAACACAGAAATTTCACTCATTGTAAAAATATATCTTTACTACAGCACATAAATATTTGCTTTTCTCTTTACCTAAAGCCATCCCTATCAGGTCTAAACACTCATCAATGCAAAGTATTACTTTCTTTATCCAAATGTTGTTATTGTTTTCAATTATTATAATGTTATCTGCATAAATTAACTTAACTTGGATTCTTAATGCTTTGGGTATTATATACCTCACCACCTTCACTTTATAATTTATTTCAAAGGTTCACAGGTGTGTACTAGGCTAATAGCCCTGAAGCCCATAGGATTACCCTGCATCATGCCACCCCACCTTATTTTCCAGTGCCTCTGTTGAGAAAAGCCACTGGAATGATCCCTGAGGTGAATTTTCTATTTCCCATCCACTCATCAAGATTTCTCTTGAAGAGGGCCAGTGAGGCACTCTGCTTGACATGTATGCAAAGTCTATTTCATAAAATGGGCAGTCTCTACATTATGAACCTGTCCCTCTAGCATGTTCTGTTCATTGTGGTAATGAGGTTGAGGTCTCTGGAGCATGTGGTGCAGAGGGATTGGGATTTCTTTTGATGTAACATTTCTAACAGAGCTGGATCAGACATGGCTTTGTACGTCAAGCAGAGATTACCTCTAAGTAGGTGATATGAGACAGAGAATAGTTGGGGTTTTTTCAGTCTGTCCATATAGAACAAATGTGTAAGGCCTAGGATCCTCTTTGTGAGGTACTTTTGCAGTCTCTCCAGTTGGTGCAGGTGTTTACTGAGGTGCGTGCCAAAAGGGGCATTATACTCAATGAATGGCTTAATGAAGGAAGAGTAGAGGGAGACAATGACCTCTGTTTTCCTGGATGCAAAACCCTTAGAAATGAGATGTGCCACATAGAAGGACTTTTTGACCACAGTGGCAATGTGGTGGTCAAAAGAGAGATTGCTGTCAACCTGTGTTCCCAGATCTCTTATAATGCCTTCTGTGTTCAGTGGACTACCATCGATGTGGTAATTCATGTGAACTGGATTTTTCCCAAAGAGGATGATGACACATTTTTTGGCACTGAGCTTAAGGCCATGGTTCTGACACCAGCTGTTGGTCTAAGTGAGGCCTTTCTGTAGGATGTCAACATTACTTGGGGAGTTAATAATAGCTCCCAACTTGCAATTGTCTACAAACATTGTCAGCCAGAGTGCCTTCATGTTGGCCTGGTCTTCAGAGAAGTAGATACCAAACAGGAGAGGACCCAGGACCGAACCCTGTGGGACTCCACTCATGACTGGTCGGCAATCTGGCTTGGAGTCAGCTACTTTCACACTCTGGGTTCTACCAGTTTGCAACCCACCTAGTGATATAGGGGTTGATGCCTAGCCTAGCTTAGTGAATTTTTCTATGATTCGTGAGTGTGGAATGTTATCAAAGGCATTGGCCAGATCTAGGTAGGCTGTATGAACCACCTTGCCTTCATCCACAGCTCTGGTTTCGGACTCAAAAAAGTTGACCAAGTGAAGCAGGCATGATCTACACTTCACAAAACCAAACTGTGTGGGATCCAGAGTATGGAGATTCCCTATATCCTTGTTTATTAGGTCAATGATGATGCGTTTCATAGCTCTACATTTCAGACTCATCAGGCTAATGTGGAAATAGTTCCCAGGGTCTGTAGTCCCTCTTCCTTTGTGGAGAGGGATGACTGTAACAGTGTGCCATTCAGTATGGACAAAGCCTGAGGTCAGGCTGTGATTGAACAGGGCACACAGGTGAGGTGACAGTTCACTCTATAGTTCATGTAGAACTCAGGCAGGGATATTGTCAGGTCCCATAGAAGCTGTATTCTTGGCCTTAGACAGTGCTGTTTTAACCTGAGCAGCAGTAATACAGGATGCCTGGCAATCTACTGGTATTGTGACTGGTCCTTTGGGGGGGAGGGGTAAAGTTGGCACTGAATCTGTCGGCCAGTATATTGGCAATATCTGTTGGCTCGGTATGGGAGGTACCATTGTGCAGTAGCTCAGAGCAAATGTCGGTATTGTCGTGGAGATTCTTTACATAACTATAGAAGGCCTTGTGGTTGTCTTTACTATCTGCTGCAATTCTATTTTCATAGCTAGCTTTAGAGGACTTGATGAGGGATCTCAACTTTTTGACATACTATCACATTCATAGCTAATGCAAACATTATACAATTCTATGGGCATCCTTGTCTTACACCACCCTTCATATGCACCTACTGGCTTAACCAGGCATTTACAAGTATTTTTACTTTATTATTACTATACACTGCCATACATAATTTCCTAACTTTCTCACATATATTATATTCTTTCATTACTACTCATAAGATTTAATGTTCAGTTGTATGAAATGCCTTATTTAGGTCTCCTTTCAAAACATTTTTTTAATTTTTCAAATACATTTGAATGAATTCCATAGTATTTATACATAATATCTTAAAAAACTATGTACACTATTTCCATTATCCTGACACTATAACAGATCTTAATGTATACAGTTACTTTATAAGTATGTCCAATCCATTATCAGAGTGTCTGATCAATTATTGTATAGTGTCAGTCAAAGATAAGACTTTTCCCCAAGGGTTGTTGATAAATGGATTTGGATAAATTCTTAGTTCTTTAATTTTAATTTCCAATAATACTGTGGTCTTCAGTAGGCTGTAAAAGTCTTCCAAAGTTGGTATTCCATCTTCTTGTCATACACTTCCTTGAAATTGCAAGTATAGTCCATACTAGATACATGTTTGACCTATTCAAATGAGGAC